>NW_028243395.1:0-25359 GCF_964263255.1 Lissotriton vulgaris
GTTAGAGCTAAAATTAGCATGTTTAAAGTGATTTTCATGCTTCCAGGGTCCCAAAACACAAGATTAATGGAATGGTTAAAAGTGCATGAAAATGGCCAATTTACTCACTCTGAGTTCTCAAAAAGGGTTTCTTCACCCCGGGAAGTTAATTAAATACCATTTGGAGGCATTTAATGTTCGAGCAAAAACGGCTGATTTTCGACAAAAGAGATAACACCCCCCCATTACGTCATGCTTCAGAAATGTGGAAAATGGTCCGTTTTCAAATGTTTTATTTTTGAACGTCAGTTCACATTTGTAGGTGGATCATCAGTGTTAGAGCTAAAATTAGCATGTTTAAAGTGATTTTCATGCTTCCAGGGGCTCGGGAAGTTAATTAAATACCATTTGGAGGCATTTAATGTTCGAGCAAAAACGGCTGATTTTCGACAAAAGAGATAACACCCCCCCATTACGTCATGCTTCAGAAATGTGGAAAATGGTCCGTTTTCAAATGTTTTATTTTTGAACGTCAGTTCACATTGTAGGTGGATCATCAGTGTTAGAGCTAAAATTAGCATGTTTAAAGTGATTTTCATGCTTCCAGGGGCCCAAAACACACACAAGATTTATGAATGGTTAAAAGTGCATGAAAATGGCCAATTTACTCACTCTGAGTTCTCAAAAAGGGTTTCTTCACCCCGGGAAGTTAATTAAATACCATTTGGAGGCATTTAATGTTCGAGCAAAAACGGCTGATTTTCGACAAAAGAGATAACACCCCCCCCATTACGTCATGCTTCAGAAATGTGGAAAATGGTCCGTTTTCAAATGTTTTATTTTTGAACGTCAGTTCACATTTGTAGGTGGATCATCAGTGTTAGAGCTAAAATTAGCATGTTTAAAGTGATTTTCATGCTTCCAGGGGCTCGGGAAGTTAATTAAATACCATTTGGAGGCATTTAATGTTCGAGCAAAAACGGCTGATTTTCGACAAAAGAGATAACACCCCCCCATTACGTCATGCTTCAGAAATGTGGAAAATGGTCCGTTTTCAAATGTTTTATTTTTGAACGTCAGTTCACATTTGTAGGTGGATCATCAGTGTTAGAGCTAAAATTAGCATGTTTAAAGTGATTTTCATGCTTCCAGGGGCTCGGGAAGTTAATTAAATACCATTTGGAGGCATTTAATGTTCGAGCAAAAACGGCTGATTTTCGACAAAAGAGATAACACCCCCCCATTACGTCATGCTTCAGAAATGTGGAAAATGGTCCGTTTTCAAATGTTTTATTTTTGAACGTCAGTTCACATTTGTAGGTGGATCATCAGTGTTAGAGCTAAAATTAGCATGTTTAAAGTGATTTTCATGCTTCCAGGGGGCTCGGAAGTTAATTAAATACCATTTGGAGGCATTTAATGTTCGAGCAAAAACGGCTGATTTTCGACAAAAGAGATAACACCCCCCCATTACGTCATGCTTCAGAAATGTGGAAAATGGTCCGTTTTCAAATGTTTTATTTTTGAACGTCAGTTCACATTTGTAGGTGGATCATCAGTGTTAGAGCTAAAATTAGCATGTTTAAAGTGATTTTCATGCTTCCAGGGGCCCAAAACACAAGATTTATGGAATGGTTAAAAGTGCATGAAAATGGCCAATTTACTCACTCTGAGTTCTCAAAAAGGGTTTCTTCACCCCGGGAAGTTAATTAAATACCATTTGGAGGCATTTAATGTTCGAGCAAAAACGGCTGATTTTCGACAAAAGAGATAACACCCCCCCATTACGTCATGCTTCAGAAATGTGGAAAATGGTCCGTTTTCAAATGTTTTATTTTTGAACGTCAGTTCACATTTGTAGGTGGATCATCCGTGTTAGAGCTAAAATTAGCATGTTTAAAGTGATTTTCATGCTTCCAGGGGCTCGGAAGTTAATTAAATACCATTTGGAGGCATTTAATGTTCGAGCAAAAACGGCTGATTTTCGACAAAAGAGATAACACCCCCCATTACGTCATGCTTCAGAAATGTGGAAAATGGTCCGTTTTCAAATGTTTTATTTTTGAACGTCAGTTCACATTTGTAGGTGGATCATCAGTGTTAGAGCTAAAATTAGCATGTTTACAGTGATTTTCATGCTTCCAGGGGCCCAAAACACAAGATTTATGGAATGGTTAAAAGTGCATGAAAATGGCCAATTTACTCACTCTGAGTTCTCAAAAAGGGTTTCTTCACCCGGGAAGTTAATTAAATACCATTTGGAGGCATTTAATGTTCGAGCAAAAACGGCTGATTTTCGACAAAAGAGATAACACCCCCCCATTACGTCATGCTTCAGAAATGTGGAAAATGGTCCGTTTTCAAATGTTTTATTTTTGAACGTCAGTTCACATTTGTAGGTGGATCATCAGTGTTAGAGCTAAAATTAGCATGTTTAAAGTGATTTTCATGCTTCCAGGGGCCCAAAACACAAGATTTATGGAATGGTTAAAAGTGCATGAAAATGGCCAATTTACTCACTCTGAGTTCTCAAAAAGGGTTTCTTCACCCCGGGAAGTTAATTAAATACCATTTGGAGGCATTTAATGTTCGAGCAAAAACGGCTGATTTTCGACAAAAGAGATAACACCCCCCCATTACGTCATGCTTCAGAAATGTGGAAAATGGTCCGTTTTCAAATGTTTTATTTGTGAACGTCAGTTCACATTTGTAGGTGGATCATCAGTGTTAGAGCTAAAATTAGCATGTTTAAAGTGATTTTCATGCTTCCAGGGGCTCGGGAAGTTAATTAAATACCATTTGGAGGCATTTAATGTTCGAGCAAAAACGGCTGATTTTCGACAAAAGAGATAACACCCCCCCATTACGTCATGCTTCAGAAATGTGGAAAATGGTCCGTTTTCAAATGTTTTATTTTTGAACGTCAGTTCACATTTGTAGGTGGATCATCAGTTTTAGAGCTAAAATTAGCATGTTTAAAGTGATTTTCATGCTTCCAGGGGCTCGGGAAGTTAATTAAATACCATTTGGAGGCATTTAATGTTCGAGCAAAAACGGCTGATTTTCGACAAAAGAGATAACACCCCCCCATTACGTCATGCTTCAGAAATGTGGAAAATCGTCCGTTTTCAAATGTTTTATTTTTGAACGTCAGTTCACATTTGTAGGTGGATCATCAGTGTTAGAGCTAAAATTAGCATGTTTAAAGTGATTTTCATGCTTCCAGGGGCTCGGGAAGTTAATTAAATACCATTTGGAGGCATTTAATGTTCGAGCAAAAACGGCTGATTTTCGACAAAAGAGATAACACCCCCCCATTACGTCATGCTTCAGAAATGTGGAAAATGGTCCGTTTTCAAATGTTTTATTTTTGAACGTCAGTTCACATTTGTAGGTGGATCATCAGTGTTAGAGCTAAAATTAGCATGTTTAAAGTGATTTTCATGCTTCCAGGGGCTCGGGAAGTTAATTAAATACCATTTGGAGGCATTTAATGTTCGAGCAAAAACGGCTGATTTTCAACAAAAGAGATAACACCCCCCCATTACGTCATGCTTCAGAAATGTGGAAAATGGTCCGTTTTCAAATGTTTTATTTTTGAACGTCAGTTCACATTTGTAGGTGGATCATCAGTGTTAGAGCTAAAATTAGCATGTTTAAAGTGATTTTCATGCTTCCAGGGGCTCGGGAAGTGAAATAAATACCATTTGGAGGCATTTAATGTTTGAGCAAAAACGGCTGATTTTCGACAAAAGAGATAACACCCCCCCATTACGTCATGCTTCAGAAATGTGGAAAATGGTCCGTTTTCAAATGTTTTATTTTTGAACGTCAGTTCACATTTGTAGGTGGATCATCAGTGTTAGAGCTAAAATTAGCATGTTTAAAGTGATTTTCATGCTTCCAGGGGCTCGGGAAGTTAATTAAATACCATTTGGAGGCATTTAATGTTCGAGCAAAAACGGCTGATTTTCGACAAAAGAGATAACACCCCCCCATTACGTCATGCTTCAGAAATGTGGAAAATGGTCCGTTTTCAAATGTTTTATTTTTGAACGTCAGTTCACATTTGTAGGTGGATCATCAGTGTTAGAGCTAAAATTAGCATGTTTAAAGTGATTTTCATGCTTCCAGGGGCCCAAAACACAAGATTTATGGAATGGTTAAAAGTGCATGAAAATGGCCAATTTACTCACTCTGAGTTCTCAAAAAGGGTTTCTTCACCCCGGGAAGTTAATTAAATACCATTTGGAGGCATTTAATGTTCGAGCAAAAACGGCTGATTTTCGACAAAAGAGATAACACCCCCCCATTACGTCATGCTTCAGAAATGTGGAAAATGGTCCGTTTTCAAATGTTTTATTTTTGAACGTCAGTTCACATTTGTAGGTGGATCATCAGTGTTAGAGCTAAAATTAGCATGTTTAAAGTGATTTTCATGCTTCCAGGGGCTCGGGAAGTTAATTAAATACCATTTGGAGGCATTTAATGTTCGAGCAAAAACGGCTGATTTTCGACAAAAGAGATAACACCCCCCCTTACGTCATGCTTCAGAAATGTGGAAAATGGTCCGTTTTCAAATGTTTTATTTTTGAACGTCAGTTCACATTTGTAGGTGGATCATCAGTGTTAGAGCTAAAATTAGCATGTTTAAAGTGATTTTCATGCTTCCAGGGGCCCAAAACACAAGATTTATGGAATGGTTAAAAGTGCATGAAAATGGCCAATTTACTCACTCTGAGTTCTCAAAAAGGGTTTCTTCACCCCGGGAAGTTAATTAAATACCATTTGGAGGCATTTAATGTTCGAGCAAAAACGGCTGATTTTCGACAAAAGAGATAACACCCCCCCATTACGTCATGCTTCAGAAATGTGGAAAAAGGTCCGTTTTCAAATGTTTTATTTTTGAACGTCAGTTCACATTTGTAGGTGGATCATCAGTGTTAGAGCTAAAATTAGCATGTTTAAAGTGATTTTCATGCTTCCAGGGGCCCAAAACACAAGATTAATGGAATGGTTAAAAGTGCATGAAAATGGCCAATTTACTCACTCTGAGTTCTCAAAAAGGGTTTCTTCACCCCGGGAAGTTAATTAAATACCATTTGGAGGCATTTAATGTTCGAGCAAAAACGGCTGATTTTCGACAAAAGAGATAACACCCCCCCCATTACTTCATGCTTCAGAAATGTGGAAAATGGTCCGTTTTCAAATGTTTTATTTTTGAACGTCAGTTCACATTTGTAGGTGGATCATCAGTGTTAGAGCTAAAATTAGCATGTTTAAAGTGATTTTCATGCTTCCAGGGGCTTGGGAAGTGAAATAAATACCATTTGGAGGCATTTAATGTTCGAGCAAAAACGGCTGATTTTCGACAAAAGAGATAACACCCCCCCCATTACGTCATGCTTCAGAAATGTGGAAAATGGTCCGTTTTCAAATGTTTTATTTTTGAACGTCAGTTCACATTTGTAGGTGGATCATCAGTGTTAGAGCTAAAATTAGCATGTTTAAAGTGATTTTCATGCTTCCAGGGGCTCGGGAAGTTAATTAAATACCATTTGGAGGCATTTAATGTTCGAGCAAAAACGGCTGATTTTTGACAAAAGAGATAACACCCCCCCCCATTACGTCATGCTTCAGAAATGTGGAAAATGGTCCGTTTTCAAATGTTTTATTTTTGAACGTCAGTTCACATTTGTAGGTGGATCATCAGTGTTAGAGCTAACATTAGCATGTTTAAAGTGATTTTCATGCTTCCAGGGGCCCAAAACACAAGATTAATGGAATGGTTAAAAGTGCATGAAAATGGCCAATTTACTCACTCTGAGTTCTCAAAAAGGGTTTCTTCACCCCGGGAAGTGAAATAAATACCATTTGGAGGCATTTAATGTTCGAGCAAAAACGGCTGATTTTCGACAAAAGAGATAACACCCCCCCATTACGTCATGCTTCAGAAATGTGGAAAATGGTCCGTATTCAAATGTTTTATTTTTGAACGTCAGTTCACATTTGTAGGTGGATCATCAGTGTTAGAGCTAAAATTAGCATGTTTAAAGTGATTTTCATGCTTCCAGGGGCTCGGGAAGTTAATTAAATTCCATTTGGAGGCATTTAATGTTCGAGCAAAAACGGCTGATTTTCGACAAAAGAGATAACACCCCCCCATTACGTCATGCTTCAGAAATGTGGAAAATGGTCCGTTTTCAAATGTTTTATTTTTGAACGTCAGTTCACATTTGTAGGTGGATCATCAGTGTTAGAGCTAAAATTAGCATGTTTAAAGTGATTTTCATGCTTCCAGGGTCCCAAAACACAAGATTAATGGAATGGTTAAAAGTGCATGAAAATGGCCAATTTACTCACTCTGAGTTCTCAAAAAGGGTTTCTTCACCCCGGGAAGTTAATTAAATACCATTTGGAGGCATTTAATGTTCGAGCAAAAACGGCTGATTTTCGACAAAAGAGATAACACCCCCCCATTACGTCATGCTTCAGAAATGTGGAAAATGGTCCGTTTTCAAATGTTTTATTTTTGAACGTCAGTTCACATTTGTAGGTGGATCATCAGTGTTAGAGCTAAAATTAGCATGTTTAAAGTGATTTTCATGCTTCCAGGGGCTCGGGAAGTTAATTAAATACCATTTGGAGGCATTTAATGTTCGAGCAAAAACGGCTGATTTTCGACAAAAGAGATAAAACCCCCCCATTACGTCATGCTTCAGAAATGTGGAAAATGGTCCGTTTTCAAATGTTTTATTTTTGAACGTCAGTTCACATTTGTAGGTGGATCATCAGTGTTAGAGCTAAAATTAGCATGTTTAAAGTGATTTTCATGCTTCCAGGGGCCCAAAACACAAGATTTATGGAATGGTTAAAAGTGCATGAAAATGGTTAATTTACTCACTCTGAGTTCTCAAAAAGGGTTTCTTCACCCCGGGAAGTTAATTAAATACCATTTGGAGGCATTTAATGTTCGAGCAAAAACGGCTGATTTTCGACAAAAGAGATAACACCCCCCCCATTACGTCATGCTTCAGAAATGTGGAAAATGGTCCGTTTTCAAATGTTTTATTTTTGAACGTCAGTTCACATTTGTAGGTGGATCATCAGTGTTAGAGCTAAAATTAGCATGTTTAAAGTGATTTTCATGCTTCCAGGGGCTCGGGAAGTTAATTAAATACCATTTGGAGGCATTTAATGTTCGAGCAAAAACGGCTGATTTTCGACAAAAGAGATAACACCCCCCCATTAGGTCATGCTTCAGAAATGTGGAAAATGGTCCGTTTTCAAATGTTTTATTTTTGAACGTCAGTTCACATTTGTAGGTGGATCATCAGTGTTAGAGCTAAAATTAGCATGTTTAAAGTGATTTTCATGCTTCCAGGGGCTCGGGAAGTTAATTAAATACCATTTGGAGGCATTTAATGTTCGAGCAAAAACGGCTGATTTTCGACAAAAGAGATAACACCCCCCCATTACGTCATGCTTCAGAAATGTGGAAAATGGTCCGTTTTCAAATGTTTTATTTTTGAACGTCAGTTCACATTTGTAGGTGGATCATCAGTGTTAGAGCTAAAATTAGCATGTTTAACGTGATTTTCATGCTTCCAGGGGCCCAAAACACAAGATTTATGGAATGGTTAAAAGTGCATGAAAATGGCCAATTTACTCACTCTGAGTTCTCAAAAAGGGTTTCTTCACCCCGGGAAGTTAGTTAAATACCATTTGGAGGCATTTAATGTTCGAGCAAAAACGGCTGATTTTCGACAAAAGAGATAACACCCCCCCATTACGTCATGCTTCAGAAATGTGGAAAATGGTCCGTTTTCAAATGTTTTATTTTTGAACGTCAGTTCACATTTGTAGGTGGATCATCAGTGTTAGAGCTAAAATTAGCATGTTTAAAGTGATTTTCATGCTTCCAGGGGCTCGGGAAGTTAATTAAATACCATTTGGAGGCATTTAATGTTCGAGCAAAAACAGATGATTTTCGACAAAAGAGATAACACCCCCCCATTACGTCATGCTTCAGAAATGTGGAAAATGGTCCGTTTTCAAATGTTTTATTTTTGAACGTCAGTTCACATTTGTAGGTGGATCATCAGTGTTAGAGCTAAAATTAGCATGTTTAAAGTGATTTTCATGCTTCCAGGGGCCCAAAACACAAGATTTATGGAATGGTTAAAAGTGCATGAAAATGGCCAATTTACTCACTCTGAGTTCTCAAAAAGGGTTTCTTCACCCCGGGAAGTTAATTAAATACCATTTGGAGGCATTTAATGTTCGAGCAAAAACGGCTGATTTTCGACAAAAGAGATAACACCCCCCCATTACGTCATGCTTCAGAAATGTGGAAAATGGTCCGTTTTCAAATGTTTTATTTTTGAACGTCAGTTCACATTTGTAGGTGGATCATCAGTGTTAGAGCTAAAATTAGCATGTTTAAAGTGATTTTCATGCTTCCAGGGGCTCGGGAAGTTAATTAAATACCATTTGGAGGCATTTAATGTTCGAGCAAAAACGGCTGATTTTTGACAAAAGAGATAACACCCCCCCATTACGTCATGCTTCAGAAATGTGGAAAATGGTTCGTTTTCAAATGTTTTATTTTTGAACGTCAGTTCACATTTGTAGGTGGATCATCAGTGTTAGAGCTAAAATTAGCATGTTTAAAGTGATTTTCATGCTTCCAGGGGCTCGGGAAGTTAATTAAATACCATTTGGAGGCATTTAATGTTCGAGCAAAAACGGCTGATTTTCGGCAAAAGAGATAACACCCCCCCATTACGTCATGCTTCAGAAATGTGGAAAATGGTCCGTTTTCAAATGTTTTATTTTTGAACATCAGTTCACATTTGTAGGTGGATCATCAGTGTTAGAGCTAAAATTAGCATGTTTAAAGTGATTTTCATGCTTCCAGGGGCTCGGGAAGTTAATTAAATACCATTTGGAGGCATTTAATATTCGAGCAAAAACGGCTGATTTTCGACAAAAGAGATAACACCCCCCCATTACGTCATCCTTCAGAAATGTGGAAAATGGTCCGTTTTCAAATGTTTTATTTTTGAACGTCAGTTCACATTTGTAGGTGGATCATCAGTGTTAGAGCTAAAATTAGCATGTTTAAAGTGATTTTCATGCTTCCAGGGGCTCGGGAAGTTAATTAAATACCATTTAGAGGCATTTAATGTTCGAGCAAAAACGGCTGATTTTCAACAAAAGAGATAACACCCCCCCATTACGTCATGCTTCAGAAATGTGGAAAATGGTCCGTTTTCAAATGTTTTATTTTTGAACGTCAGTTCACATTTGTAGGTGGATCATCAGTGTTAGAGCTAAAATTAGCATGTTTAAAGTGATTTTCATGCTTCCAGGGGCTCGGGAAGTGAAATAAATACCATTTGGAGGCATTTAATGTTCGAGCAAAAACGGCTGATTTTCGACAAAAGAGATAACACCCCCCCATTACGTCATGCTTCAGAAATGTGGAAAATGGTCCGTTTTCAAATGTTTTATTTTTGAACGTCAGTTCACATTTGTAGGTGGATCATCAGTGTTAGAGCTAAAATTAGCATGTTTAAAGTGATTTTCATGCTTCCAGGGGCCCAAAACACAAGATTTATGGAATGGTTAAAAGTGCATGAAAATGGCCAATTTACTCACTCTGAGTTCTCAAAAAGGGTTTCTTCACCCCGGGAAGTTAATTAAATACCATTTGGAGGCATTTAATGTTCGAGCAAAAACGGCTGATTTTCGACAAAAGAGATAACACCCCCCCATTACGTCATGCTTCAGAAATGTGGAAAATGGTCCGTTTTCAAATGTTTTATTTTTGAACGTCAGTTCACATTTGTAGGTGGATCATCAGTGTTAGAGCTAAAATTAGCATGTTTAAAGTGATTTTCATGCTTCCAGGGGCTCGGGAAGTTAATTAAATACCATTTGGAGGCATTTAATGTTCGAGCAAAAACGGCTGATTTTCGACAAAAGAGATAACACCCCCCCATTACGTCATGCTTCAGAAATGTGGAAAATGGTCCGTTTTCAAATGTTTTATTTTTGAACGTCAGTTCACATTTGTAGGTGGATCATCAGTGTTAGAGCTAAAATTAGCATGTTTAAAGTGATTTTCATGCTTCCAGGGGCCCAAAACACAAGATTTATGGAATGGTTAAAAGTGCATGAAAATGGCCAATTTACTCACTCTGAGTTCTCAAAAAGGGTTTCTTCACCCCGGGAAGTTAATTAAATACCATTTGGAGGCATTTAATGTTCGAGCAAAAACGGCTGATTTTCGACAAAAGAGATAACACCCCCCCATTACGTCATGCTTCAGAAATGTGGAAAATGGTCCGTTTTCAAATGTTTTATTTTTGAACGTCAGTTCACATTTGTAGGTGGATCATCAGTGTTAGAGCTAAAATTAGCATGTTTAAAGTGATTTTCATGCTTCCAGGGGCTCGGGAAGTTAATTAAATACCATTTGGAGGCATTTAATGTTCGAGCAAAAACGGCTGATTTTCGACAAAAGAGATAACACCCCCCCATTACGTCATGCTTCAGAAATGTGGAAAATGGTCCGTTTTCAAATGTTTTATTTTTGAACGTCAGTTCACATTTGTAGGTGGATCATCAGTGTTAGAGCTAAAATTAGCATGTTTAAAGTGATTTTCATGCTTCCAGGGGCCCAAAACACAAGATTTATGGAATGGTTAAAAGTGCATGAAAATGGCCAATTTACTCACTCTGAGTTCTCAAAAAGGGTTTCTTCACCCCGGGAAGTTAATTAAATACCATTTGGAGGCATTTAATGTTCGAGCAAAAACGGCTGATTTTCGACAAAAGAGATAACACCCCCCCATTACGTCATGCTTCAGAAATGTGGAAAATGGTCCGTTTTCAAATGTTTTATTTTTGAACGTCAGTTCACATTTGTAGGTGGATCATCAGTGTTAGAGCTAAAATTAGCATGTTTAAAGTGATTTTCATGCTTCCAGGGGCCCAAAACACAAGATTAATGGAATGGTTAAAAGTGCATGAAAATGGCCAATTTACTCACTCTGAGTTCTCAAAAAGGGTTTCTTCACCCCGGGAAGTTAATTAAATACCATTTGGAGGCATTTAATGTTCGAGCAAAAACGGCTGATTTTCGACAAAAGAGATAACACCTCCCCATTACGTCATGCTTCAGAAATGTGGAAAATGGTCCGTTTTCAAATGTTTTATTTTTGAACGTCAGTTCACATTTGTAGGTGGATCATCAGTGTTAGAGCTAAAATTAGCATGTTTAAAGTGATTTTCATGCTTCCAGGGGCTTGGGAAGTGAAATAAATACCATTTGGAGGCATTTAATGTTCGAGCAAAAACGGCTGATTTTCGACAAAAGAGATAACACCCCCCCATTACGTCATGCTTCAGAAATGTGGAAAATGGTCCGTTTTCAAATGTTTTATTTTTGAACGTCAGTTCACATTTGTAGGTGGATCATCAGTGTTAGAGCTACAATTAGCATGTTTAAAGTGATTTTCATGCTTCCAGGGGCTCGGGAAGTTAATTAAATACCATTTGGAGGCATTTAATGTTCGAGCAAAAACGGCTGATTTTCGACAAAAGAGATAACACCCCCCCATTACGTCATGCTTCAGAAATGTGGAAAATGGTCCGTTTTCAAATGTTTTATTTTTGAACGTCAGTTCACATTTGTAGGTGGATCATCAGTGTTAGAGCTAAAATTAGCATGTTTAAAGTGATTTTCATGCTTCCAGGGGCCCAAAACACAAGATTTATGGAATGGTTAAAAGTGCACAAAAATGGCCAATTTACTCACTCTGAGTTCTCAAAAAGGGTTTCTTCACCCCGGGAAGTTAATTAAATACCATTTGGAGGCATTTAATGTTCGAGCAAA
Organism: Lissotriton vulgaris; assembly: GCF_964263255.1. Taxonomy (NCBI): domain Eukaryota; kingdom Metazoa; phylum Chordata; class Amphibia; order Caudata; family Salamandridae; genus Lissotriton; species Lissotriton vulgaris. The sequence continues at coordinate 11,885 of NW_028243395.1, forward strand.
AACTGCTGATTTTCGACAAAAGAGATAACACCCCCCCATTACGTCATGCTTCAGAAATGTGGAAAATGGTCCGTTTTCAAATGTTTTATTTTTGAACGTCAGTTCACATTTGTAGGTGGATCATCAGTGTTAGAGCTAAAATTAGCATGTTTAAAGTGATTTTCATGCTTCCAGGGGCCCAAAACACAAGATTTATGGAATGGTTAAAAGTGCATGAAAATGGCCAATTTACTCACTCTGAGTTCTCAAAAAGGGTTTCTTCACCCCGGGAAGTTAATTAAATACCATTTGGAGGCATTTAATGTTCGAGCAAAAACAGCTGATTTTCGACAAAAGAGATAACACCCCCCCATTACGTCATGCTTCAGAAATGTGGAAAATGGTCCGTTTTCAAATGTTTTATTTTTGAACGTCAGTTCACATTTGTAGGTGGATCATCAGTGTTAGAGCTAAAATTAGCATGTTTAAAGTGATTTTCATGCTTCCAGGGGCTCGGGAAGTTAATTAAATACCATTTGGAGGCATTTAATGTTCGAGCAAAAACGGCTGATTTTCGACAAAAGAGATAACACCCCCCCATTACGTCATGCTTCAGAAATGTGGAAAATGGTCCGTTTTCAAATGTTTTATTTTTGAACGTCAGTTCACATTTGTAGGTGGATCATCAGTGTTAGAGCTAAAATTAGCATGTTTAAAGTGATTTTCATGCTTCCAGGGGCTCGGGAAGTTAATTAAATACCATTTGGAGGCATTTAATGTTCGAGCAAAAACGGCTGATTTTCGACAAAAGAGATAACACCCCCCCATTACGTCATGCTTCAGAAATGTGGAAAATGGTCCGTTTTCAAATGTTTTATTTTTGAACGTCAGTTCACATTTGTAGGTGGATCATCAGTGTTAGAGCTAAAATTAGCATGTTTAAAGTGATTTTCATGCTTCCAGGGGCTCGGGAAGTTAATTAAATACCATTTGGAGGCATTTAATATTCGAGCAAAAACGGCTGATTTTCGACAAAAGAGATAACACCCCCCCATTACGTCATGCTTCAGAAATGTGGAAAATGGTCCGTTTTCAAATGTTTTATTTTTGAACGTCAGTTCACATTTGTAGGTGGATCATCAGTGTTAGAGCTAAAATTAGCATGTTTAAAGTGATTTTCATGCTTCCAGGGGCTCGGGAAGTTAATTAAATACCATTTAGAGGCATTTAATGTTCGAGCAAAAACGGCTGATTTTCAACAAAAGAGATAACACCCCCCCATTACGTCATGCTTCAGAAATGTGGAAAATGGTCCGTTTTCAAATGTTTTATTTTTGAACGTCAGTTCACATTTGTAGGTGGATCATCAGTGTTAGAGCTAAAATTAGCATGTTTAAAGTGATTTTCATGCTTCCAGGGGCTCGGGAAGTGAAATAAATACCATTTGGAGGCATTTAATGTTCGAGCAAAAACGGCTGATTTTCGACAAAAGAGATAACACCCCCCCATTACGTCATGCTTCAGAAATGTGGAAAATGGTCCGTTTTCAAATGTTTTATTTTTGAACGTCAGTTCACATTTGTAGGTGGATCATCAGTGTTAGAGCTAAAATTAGCATGTTTAAAGTGATTTTCATGCTTCCAGGGGCTCGGGAAGTTAATTAAATACCATTTGGAGGCATTTAATGTTCGAGCAAAAACGGCTGATTTTCGACAAAAGAGATAACACCCCCCCATTACGTCATGCTTCAGAAATGTGGAAAATGGTCCGTTTTCAAATGTTTTATTTTTGAACGTCAGTTCACATTTGTAGGTGGATCATCAGTGTTAGAGCTAAAATTAGCATGTTTAAAGTGATTTTCATGCTTCCAGGGGCCCAAAACACAAGATTTATGGAATGGTTAAAAGTGCATGAAAATGGCCAATTTACTCACTCTGAGTTCTCAAAAAGGGTTTCTTCACCCCGGGAAGTTAATTAAATACCATTTGGAGGCATTTAATGTTCGAGCAAAAACGGCTGATTTTCGACAAAAGAGATAACACCCCCCCATTACGTCATGCTTCAGAAATGTGGAAAATGGTCCGTTTTCAAATGTTTTATTTTTGAACGTCAGTTCACATTTGTAGGTGGATCATCAGTGTTAGAGCTAAAATTAGCATGTTTAAAGTGATTTTCATGCTTCCAGGGGCTCGGGAAGTTAATTAAATACCATTTGGAGGCATTTAATGTTCGAGCAAAAACGGCTGATTTTCGACAAAAGAGATAACACCCCCCCATTACGTCATGCTTCAGAAATGTGGAAAATGGTCCGTTTTCAAATGTTTTATTTTTGAACGTCAGTTCACATTTGTAGGTGGATCATCAGTGTTAGAGCTAAAATTAGCATGTTTAAAGTGATTTTCATGCTTCCAGGGGCCCAAAACACAAGATTTATGGAATGGTTAAAAGTGCATGAAAATGGCCAATTTACTCACTCTGAGTTCTCAAAAAGGGTTTCTTCACCCCGGGAAGTTAATTAAATACCATTTGGAGGCATTTAATGTTCGAGCAAAAATGGCTGATTTTCGACAAAAGAGATAACACCCCCCCATTACGTCATGCTTCAGAAATGTGGAAAATGGTCCGTTTTCAAATGTTTTATTTTTGAACGTCAGTTCACATTTGTAGGTGGATCATCAGTGTTAGAGCTAAAATTAGCATGTTTAAAGTGATTTTCATGCTTCCAGGGGCTCGGGAAGTTAATTAAATACCATTTGGAGGCATTTAATATTCGAGCAAAAACGGCTGATTTTCGACAAAAGAGATAACACCCCCCCATTACGTCATGCTTCAGAAATGTGGAAAATGGTCCGTTTTCAAATGTTTTATTTTTGAACGTCAGTTCACATTTGTAGGTGGATCATCAGTGTTAGAGCTAAAATTAGCATGTTTAAAGAGATTTTCATGCTTCCAGGGGCTCGGGAAGTTAATTAAATACCATTTAGAGGCATTTAATGTTCGAGCAAAAACGGCTGATTTTCAACAAAAGAGATAACACCCCCCCATTACATCATGCTTCAGAAATGTGGAAAATGGTCCGTTTTCAAATGTTTTATTTTTGAACGTCAGTTCACATTTGTAGGTGGATCATCAGTGTTAGAGCTAAAATTAGCATGTTTAAAGTGATTTTCATGCTTCCAGGGGCTCGGGAAGTGAAATAAATACCATTTGGAGGCATTTAATGTTCGAGCAAAAACGGCTGATTTTCGACAAAAGAGATAACACCCCCCCATTACGTCATGCTTCAGAAATGTGGAAAATGGTCCGTTTTCAAATGTTTTATTTTTGAACGTCAGTTCACATTTGTAGGTGGATCATCAGTGTTAGAGCTAAAATTAGCATGTTTAAAGTGATTTTCATGCTTCCAGGGGCTCGGGAAGTTAATTAAATACCATTTGGAGGCATTTAATGTTCGAGCAAAAACGGCTGATTTTCGACAAAAGAGATAACACCCCCCCATTACGTCATGCTTCAGAAATGTGGAAAATGGTCCGTTTTCAAATGTTTTATTTTTGAACGACAGTTCACATTTGTAGGTGGATCATCAGTGTTAGAGCTAAAATTAGCATGTTTAAAGTGATTTTCATGCTTCCAGGGGCCCAAAACACAAGATTTATGGAATGGTTAAAAGTGCATGAAAATGGCCAATTTACTCACTCTGAGTTCTCAAAAAGGGTTTCTTCACCCCGGGAAGTTAATTAAATACCATTTGGAGGCATTTAATGTTCGAGCAAAAACGGCTGATTTTCGACAAAAGAGATAACACCCCCCCATTACGTCATGCTTCAGAAATGTGGAAAATGGTCCGTTTTCAAATGTTTTATTTTTGAACGTCAGTTCACATTTGTAGGTGGATCATCAGTGTTAGAGCTAAAATTAGCATGTTTAAAGTGATTTTCATGCTTCCAGGGGCTCGGGAAGTTAATTAAATACCATTTGGAGGCATTTAATGTTCGAGCAAAAACGGCTGATTTTCGACAAAAGAGATAACACCCCCCCATTACGTCATGCTTCAGAAATGTGGAAAATGGTCCGTTTTCAAATGTTTTATTTTTGAACGTCAGTTCACATTTGTAGGTGGATCATCAGTGTTAGAGCTAAAATTAGCATGTTTAAAGTGATTTTCATGCTTCCAGGGGCCCAAAACACAAGATTAATGGAATGGTTAAAAGTGCATGAAAATGGCCAATTTACTCACTCTGAGTTCTCAAAAAGGGTTTCTTCACCCCGGGAAGTTAATTAAATACCATTTGGAGGCATTTAATGTTCGAGCAAAAACGGCTGATTTTCGACAAAAGAGATAACACCCCCCCATTACGTCATGCTTCAGAAATGTGGAAAATGGTCCGTTTTCAAATGTTTTATTTTTGAACGTCAGTTCACATTTGTAGGTGGATCATCAGTGTTAGAGCTAAAATTAGCATGTTTAAAGTGATTTTCATGCTTCCAGGGGCCCAAAACACAAGATTTATGGAATGGTTAAAAGTGCATGAAAATGGCCAATTTACTCACTCTGAGTTCTCAAAAAGGGTTTCTTCACCCCGGGAAGTTAATTAAATACCATTTGGAGGCATTTAATGTTCGAGCAAAAATGGCTGATTTTCGACAAAAGAGATAACACCCCCCCATTACGTCATGCTTCAGAAATGTGGAAAATGGTCCGTTTTCAAATGTTTTATTTTTGAACGTCAGTTCACATTTGTAGGTGGATCATCAGTGTTAGAGCTAAAATTAGCATGTTTAAAGTGATTTTCATGCTTCCAGGGGCTCGGGAAGTTAATTAAATACCATTTGGAGGCATTTAATGTTCGAGCAAAAACGGCTGATTTTCGACAAAAGAGATAACACCCCCCCATTACGTCATGCTTCAGAAATGTGGAAAATGGTCCGTTTTCAAATGTTTTATTTTTGAACGTCAGTTCACATTTGTAGGTGGATCATCAGTGTTAGAGCTAAAATTAGCATGTTTAAAGTAATTTTCATGCTTCCAGGGGCCCAAAACACAAGATTTATGGAATGGTTAAAAGTGCATGAAAATGGCCAATTTACTCACTCTGAGTTCTCAAAAAGGGTTTCTTCACCCCGGGAAGTTAATTAAATACCATTTGGAGGCATTTAATGTTCGAGCAAAAACGGCTGATTTTCGACAAAAGAGATAACACCCCCCCATTACGTCATGCTTCAGAAATGTGGAAAATGGTCCGTTTTCAAATGTTTTATTTTTGAACGTCAGTTCACATTTGTAGGTGGATCATCAGTGTTAGACCTAAAATTAGCATGTTTAAAGTGATTTTCATGCTTCCAGGGGCCCAAAACACAAGATTTATGGAATGGTTAAAAGTGCATGAAAGTGGCCAATTTACTCACTCTGAGTTCTCAAAAAGGGTTTCTTCACCCGGGAAGTTAATTAAATACCATTTGGAGGCATTTAATGTTCGAGCAAAAACGGCTGATTTTCGACAAAAGAGATAACACCCCCCCATTACGTCATGCTTCAGAAATGTGGAAAATGGTCCGTTTTCAAATGTTTTATTTTTGAACGTCAGTTCACATTTGTAGGTGGATCATCAGTGTTAGAGCTAAAATTAGCATGTTTAAAGTGATTTTCATGCTTCCAGGGGCCCAAAACACAAGATTTATGGAATGGTTAAAAGTGCATGAAAATGGCCAATTTACTCACTCTGAGTTCTCAAAAAGGGTTTCTTCACCCCGGGAAGTTAATTAAATACCATTTGGAGGCATTTAATGTTCGAGCAAAAACGGCTGATTTTCGACAAAAGAGATAACACCCCCCCATTACGTCATGCTTCAGAAATGTGGAAAATGGTCCGTTTTCAAATGTTTTATTTTTGAACGTCAGTTCACATTTGTAGGTGGATCATCAGTGTTAGAGCTAAAATTAGCATGTTTAAAGTGATTTTCATGCTTCCAGGGGCTCGGGAAGTGAAATAAATACCATTTGGAGGCATTTAATGTTCGAGCAAAAACGGCTGATTTTCGACAAAAGAGATAACACCCCCCATTACGTCATGCTTCAGAAATGTGGAAAATGGTCCGTTTTCAAATGTTTTATTTTTGAACGTCAGTTCACATTTGTAGGTGGATCATCAGTGTTAGAGCTAAAATTAGCATGTTTAAAGTGATTTTCATGCTTCCAGGGGCTCGGGAAGTTAATTAAATACCATTTGGAGGCATTTAATGTTCGAGCAAAAACGGCTGATTTTCGACAAAAGAGATAACACCCCCCCATTACGTCATGCTTCAGAAATGTGGAAAATGGTCCGTTTTCAAATGTTTTATTTTTGAACGTCAGTTCACATTTGTAGGTGGATCATCAGTGTTAGAGCTAAAATTAGCATGTTTAAAGTGATTTTCATGCTTCCAGGGGCCCAAAACACAAGATTTATGGAATGGTTAAAAGTGCATGAAAATGGCCAATTTACTCACTCTGAGTTCTCAAAAAGGGTTTCTTCACCCCGGGAAGTTAATTAAATACCATTTGGAGGCATTTAATGTTCGAGCAAAAACGGCTGATTTTCGACAAAAGAGATAACACCCCCCCATTACGTCATGCTTCAGAAATGTGGAAAATGGTCCGTTTTCAAATGTTTTATTTTTGAACGTCAGTTCACATTTGTAGGTGGATCATCAGTGTTAGAGCTAAAATTAGCATGTTTAAAGTGATTTTCATGCTTCTAGGGGCTCGGGAAGTTAATTAAATACCATTTGGAGGCATTTAATGTTCGAGCAAAAACGGCTGATTTTCGACAAAAGAGATAACACCCCCCCATTACGTCATGCTTTAGAAATGTGGAAAATGGTCCGTTTTCAAATGTTTTATTTTTGAACGTCAGTTCACATTTGTAGGTGGATCATCAGTGTTAGAGCTAAAATTAGCATGTTTAAAGTGATTTTCATGCTTCCAGGGGCCCAAAACACAAGATTTATGGAATGGTTAAAAGTGCATGAAAATGGCCAATTTACTCACTCTGAGTTCTCAAAAAGGGTTTCTTCACCCCGGGAAGTTAATTAAATACCATTTGGAGGCATTTAATGTTCGAGCAAAAACGGCTGATTTTCGACAAAAGAGATAACACCCCCCCATTACGTCATGCTTCAGAAATGTGGAAAATGGTCCGTTTTCAAATGTTTTATTTTTGAACGTCAGTTCACATTTGTAGGTGGATCATCAGTGTTAGAGCTAAAATTAGCATGTTTAAAGTGATTTTCATGCTTCCAGGGGCTCGGGAAGTTAATTAAATACCATTTGGAGGCATTTAATGTTCGAGCAAAAACGGCTGATTTTCGACAAAAGAGGTAACATCCCCCCATTACGTCATGCTTCAGAAATGTGGAAAATGGTCCGTTTTCAAATGTTTTATTTTTGAACGTCAGTTCACATTTGTAGGTGGATCATCAGTGTTAGAGCTAAAATTAGCATGTTTAAAATGATTTTCATGCTTCCAGGGGCCCAAAACACAAGATTTATGGAATGGTTAAAAGTGCATGAAAATGGCCAATTTACTCACTCTGAGTTCTCAAAAAGGGTTTCTTCACCCCGGGAAGTGAAATAAATACCATTTGGAGGCATTTAATGTTCAAGCAAAAACGGCTGATTTTCGACAAAAGAGATAACACCCCCCCATTACGTCATGCTTCAGAAATGTGGAAAATGGTCCGTTTTCAAATGTTTTATTTTTGAACGTCAGTTCACATTTGTAGGTGGATCATCAGTGTTAGAGCTAAAATTAGCATGTTTAAAGTGATTTTCATGCTTCCAGGGGCTCGGGAAGTTAATTAAATACCATTTGGAGGCATTTAATGTTCGAGCAAAAACGGCTGATTTTCGACAAAAGAGATAACACCCCCCCATTACGTCATGCTTCAGAAATGTGGAAAATGGTCCGTTTTCAAATGTTTTATTTTTGAACGTCAGTTCACATTTGTAGGTGGATCATCAGTGTTAGAGCTAAAATTAGCATGTTTAAAGTGATTTTCATGCTTCCAGGGGCTCGGGAAGTGAAATAAATAACATTTGGAGGCATTTAATGTTCGAGCAAAAACGGCTGATTTTCGACAAAAGAGATAACACCCCCCCATTACGTCATGCTTCAGAAATGTGGAAAATGGTCCGTTTTCAAATGTTTTATTTTTGAACGTCAGTTCACATTTGTAGGTGGATCATCAGTGTTAGAGCTAAAATTAGCATGTTTAAAGTGATTTTCATGCTTCCAGGGGCTCGGGAAGTTAATTAAATACCATTTGGAGGCATTTAATGTTCGAGCAAAAACGGCTGATTTTCGACAAAAGAGATAACACCCCCCCATTACGTCATGCTTCAGAAATGTGGAAAATGGTCCGTTTTCAAATGTTTTACTTTTGAACGTCAGTTCACATTTGTAGGTGGATCATCAGTGTTAGAGCTAAAATTAGCATGTTTAAAGTGATTTTCATGCTTCCAGGGGCCCAAAACACAAGATTTATGGAATGGTTAAAAGTGCATGAAAATGGCCAATTTACTCACTCTGAGTTCTCAAAAAGGGTTTCTTCACCCCGGGAAGTTAATTAAATACCATTTGGAGGCATTTAATGTTCGAGCAAAAACGGCTGATTTTCGACAAAAGAGATAACACCCCCCCATTACGTCATGCTTCAGAAATGTGGAAAATGGTCCGTTTTCAAATGTTTTATTTTTGAACGTCAGTTCACATTTGTAGGTGGTTCATCAGTGTTAGAGCTAAAATTAGCATGTTTAAAGTGATTTTCATGCTTCCAGGGGCCCAAAACACAAGATTTATGGAATGGTTAAAAGTGCATGAAAATGGCCAATTTACTCACTCTGAGTTCTCAAAAAGGGTTTCTTCACCCCGGGAAGTTAATTAAATACCATTTGGAGGCATTTAATGTTCGAGCAAAAACGGCTGATTTTCGACAAAAGAGATAACACCCCCCCATTACGTCATGCTTCAGAAATGTGGAAAATGGTCCGTTTTCAAATGTTTTATTTTTGAACGTCAGTTCACATTTGTAGGTGGATCATCAGTGTTAGAGCTAAAATTAGCATGTTTAAAGTGATTTTCATGCTTCCAGGGGCCCAAAACACAAGATTTATGGAATGGTTAAAAGTGCATGAAAATGGCCAATTTACTCACTCTGAGTTCTCAAAAAGGGTTTCTTCACCCCGGGAAGTTAATTAAATACCATTTGGAGGCATTTAATGTTCGAGCAAAAACGGCTGATTTTCGACAAAAGAGATAACACCCCCCCATTACGTCATGCTTCAGAAATGTGGAAAATGGTCCGTTTTCAAATGTTTTATTTTTGAACGTCAGTTCACATTTGTAGGTGGATCATCAGTGTTAGACCTAAAATTAGCATGTTTAAAGTGATTTTCATGCTTCCAGGGGCCCAAAACACAAGATTTATGGAATGGTTAAAAGTGCATGAAAGTGGCCAATTTACTCACTCTGAGTTCTCAAAAAGGGTTTCTTCACCCGGGAAGTTAATTAAATACCATTTGGAGGCATTTAATGTTCGAGCAAAAACGGCTGATTTTCGACAAAAGAGATAACACCCCCCCATTACGTCATGCTTCAGAAATGTGGAAAATGGTCCGTTTTCAAATGTTTTATTTTTGAACGTCAGTTCACATTTGTAGGTGGATCATCAGTGTTAGAGCTAAAATTAGCATGTTTAAAGTGATTTTCATGCTTCCAGGGGCCCAAAACACAAGATTTATGGAATGGTTAAAAGTGCATGAAAATGGCCAATTTACTCACTCTGAGTTCTCAAAAAGGGTTTCTTCACCCCGGGAAGTTAATTAAATACCATTTGGAGGCATTTAATGTTCGAGCAAAAACGGCTGATTTTCGACAAAAGAGATAACACCCCCCCATTACGTCATGCTTCAGAAATGTGGAAAATGGTCCGTTTTCAAATGTTTTATTTTTGAACGTCAGTTCACATTTGTAGGTGGATCATCAGTGTTAGAGCTAAAATTAGCATGTTTAAAGTGATTTTCATGCTTCCAGGGGCTCGGGAAGTGAAATAAATACCATTTGGAGGCATTTAATGTTCGAGCAAAAACGGCTGATTTTCGACAAAAGAGATAACACCCCCCCATTACGTCATGCTTCAGAAATGTGGAAAATGGTCCGTTTTCAAATGTTTTATTTTTGAACGTCAGTTCACATTTGTAGGTGGATCATCAGTGTTAGAGCTAAAATTAGCATGTTTAAAGTGATTTTCATGCTTCCAGGGGCTCGGGAAGTTAATTAAATACCATTTGGAGGCATTTAATGTTCGAGCAAAAACGGCTGATTTTCGACAAAAGAGATAACACCCCCCCATTACGTCATGCTTCAGAAATGTGGAAAATGGTCCGTTTTCAAATGTTTTATTTTTGAACGTCAGTTCACATTTGTAGGTGGATCATCAGTGTTAGAGCTAAAATTAGCATGTTTAAAGTGATTTTCATGCTTCCAGGGGCCCAAAACACAAGATTTATGGAATGGTTAAAAGTGCATGAAAATGGCCAATTTACTCACTCTGAGTTCTCAAAAAGGGTTTCTTCACCCCGGGAAGTTAATTAAATACCATTTGGAGGCATTTAATGTTCGAGCAAAAACGGCTGATTTTCGACAAAAGAGATAACACCCCCCCATTACGTCATGCTTCAGAAATGTGGAAAATGGTCCGTTTTCAAATGTTTTATTTTTGAACGTCAGTTCACATTTGTAGGTGGATCATCAGTGTTAGAGCTAAAATTAGCATGTTTAAAGTGATTTTCATGCTTCTAGGGGCTCGGGAAGTTAATTAAATACCATTTGGAGGCATTTAATGTTCGAGCAAAAACGGCTGATTTTCGACAAAAGAGATAACACCCCCCCATTACGTCATGCTTCAGAAATGTGGAAAATGGTCCGTTTTCAAATGTTTTATTTTTGAACGTCAGTTCACATTTGTAGGTGGATCATCAGTGTTAGAGCTAAAATTAGCATGTTTAAAGTGATTTTCATGCTTCCAGGGGCTCGGGAAGTGAAATAAATACCATTTGGAGGCATTTAATGTTCGAGCAAAAACGGCTGATTTTCGACAAAAGAGATAACACCCCCCCATTACGTCATGCTTCAGAAATGTGGAAAATGGTCCGTTTTCAAATGTTTTATTTTTGAACGTCAGTTCACATTTGTAGGTGGATCATCAGTGTTAGAGCTAAAATTAGCATGTTTAAAGTGATTTTCATGCTTCCAGGGGCTCGGGAAGTTAATTAAATACCATTTGGAGGCATTTAATGTTCGAGCAAAAACGGCTGATTTTCGACAAAAGAGATAACACCCCCCCATTACGTCATGCTTCAGAAATGTGGAAAATGGTCCGTTTTCAAATGTTTTATTTTTGAACGACAGTTCACATTTGTAGGTGGATCATCAGTGTTAGAGCTAAAATTAGCATGTTTAAAGTGATTTTCATGCTTCCAGGGGCCCAAAACACAAGATTTATGGAATGGTTAAAAGTGCATGAAAATGGCCAATTTACTCACTCTGAGTTCTCAAAAAGGGTTTCTTCACCCCGGGAAGTTAATTAAATACCATTTGGAGGCATTTAATGTTCGAGCAAAAACGGCTGATTTTCGACAAAAGAGATAACACCCCCCCATTACGTCATGCTTCAGAAATGTGGAAAATGGTCCGTTTTCAAATGTTTTATTTTTGAACGTCAGTTCACATTTGTAGGTGGATCATCAGTGTTAGAGCTAAAATTAGCATGTTTAAAGTGATTTTCATGCTTCCAGGGGCTCGGGAAGTTAATTAAATACCATTTGGAGGCATTTAATGTTCGAGCAAAAACGGCTGATTTTCGACAAAAGAGATAACACCCCCCCATTACGTCATGCTTCAGAAATGTGGAAAATGGTCCGTTTTCAAATGTTTTATTTTTGAACGTCAGTTCACATTTGTAGGTGGATCATCAGTGTTAGAGCTAAAATTAGCATGTTTAAAGTGATTTTCATGCTTCCAGGGGCCCAAAACACAAGATTAATGGAATGGTTAAAAGTGCATGAAAATGGCCAATTTACTCACTCTGAGTTCTCAAAAAGGGTTTCTTCACCCCGGGAAGTTAATTAAATACCATTTGGAGGCATTTAATGTTCGAGCAAAAACGGCTGATTTTCGACAAAAGAGATAACACCCCCCCATTACGTCATGCTTCAGAAATGTGGAAAATGGTCCGTTTTCAAATGTTTTATTTTTGAACGTCAGTTCACATTTGTAGGTGGATCATCAGTGTTGGAGCTAAAATTAGCATGTTTAAAGTGATTTTCATGCTTCCAGGGGCCCAAAACACAAGATTTATGGAATGGTTAAAAGTGCATGAAAATGGCCAATTTACTCACTCTGAGTTCTCAAAAAGGGTTTCTTCACCCCGGGAAGTTAATTAAATACCATTTGGAGGCATTTAATGTTCGAGCAAAAATGGCTGATTTTCGACAAAAGAGATAACACCCCCCCATTACGTCATGCTTCAGAAATGTGGAAAATGGTCCGTTTTCAAATGTTTTATTTTTGAACGTCAGTTCACATTTGTAGGTGGATCATCAGTGTTAGAGCTAAAAATTAGCATGTTTAAAGTGATTTTCATGCTTCCAGGGGCTCGGGAAGTTAATTAAATACCATTTGGAGGCATTTAATGTTCGAGCAAAAACGGCTGATTTTCGACAAAAGAGATAACACCCCCCCATTACGTCATGCTTCAGAAATGTGGAAAATGGTCCGTTTTCAAATGTTTTATTTTTGAACGTCAGTTCACATTTGTAGGTGGATCATCAGTGTTAGAGCTAAAATTAGCATGTTTAAAGTAATTTTCATGCTTCCAGGGGCCCAAAACACAAGATTTATGGAATGGTTAAAAGTGCATGAAAATGGCCAATTTACTCACTCTGAGTTCTCAAAAAGGGTTTCTTCACCCCGGGAAGTTAATTAAATACCATTTGGAGGCATTTAATGTTCGAGCAAAAACGGCTGATTTTCGACAAAAGAGATAACACCCCCCCATTACGTCATGCTTCAGAAATGTGGAAAATGGTCCGTTTTCAAATGTTTTATTTTTGAACGTCAGTTCACATTTGTAGGTGGATCATCAGTGTTAGACCTAAAATTAGCATGTTTAAAGTGATTTTCATGCTTCCAGGGGCCCAAAACACAAGATTTATGGAATGGTTAAAAGTGCATGAAAGTGGCCAATTTACTCACTCTGAGTTCTCAAAAAGGGTTTCTTCACCCGGGAAGTTAATTAAATACCATTTGGAGGCATTTAATGTTCGAGCAAAAACGGCTGATTTTCGACAAAAGAGATAACACCCCCCCATTACGTCATGCTTCAGAAATGTGGAAAATGGTCCGTTTTCAAATGTTTTATTTTTGAACGTCAGTTCACATTTGTAGGTGGATCATCAG
>NW_028243396.1:0-111599 GCF_964263255.1 Lissotriton vulgaris
TGTAAAACAAGTACTGAAGACCTGTGATCCCTCTCAGCACATATCCAAGTAGTAGCTCGGGCATACACAGTGCACTTCACTTAGGATCTTGCTTTTACAGCAAACATACCAATCAGAGACAACAAAACCAACTCTACACTTTATACAGGGAGCATCTGTACTTGCACACTGATTAGCAGTGGCAAGTACCGACAGCATCTAACTTCACTGCTCTCTGTCAGGAAAACGGTCTAGAGGAAAAGCAAAATGTTTAAGTGAAGTTTAGCCAACAAGGCCAACAGTCGTGGTGGTGGTATTGGTCATGGTGGTATTGTTGGTGGTATTGGTGGAGGTAGTATTAGTGGAGATGGTATAGATATCTGTGGTATTGGTATTGATGGTGGTGTTATTGGTTGTGGTGGTATTGGCGGTGGTGGCATTGGTGGTGTTGGCATTATTGGTGGTACTGGTAGTGGTGATGGTATTGGTGGTGGTGACATTGGTGGTGGTGATATTGGTGGGTATGGTATTGGTGGTGGTGGTATTGGTGGAGGTGGTGGTATTGGTGGTGGTAGTGGTGTTGGTGGTATTGGTGGTGGTAGTGGTGGTGGTGGTGATATTGGTGGTTGTGGTATTGGTGGTGGTGGCGGTGGTGGTATTGATAGTGGTGGTGGTGGTATTAGTGTTAGTGGAGGTGGTGGTATTGGTGCTGGTGGTGATATTGGTGGTTGTGGTGGTATTTGTTGTATTGGTTGTGGTGGTATTGGTGGTATTGGTAGTGGTGGTGGTGGTAATGGTGGTGGTGGTGGTATTGGTGATATTGGTGGTGGTGGTATTGGTGTTGGTGGCATTGGTGGTGGTATTGGTATTGACATTGGTACCCCTGCAATGATTGCCAAAATGTACAACAATACGTCCGCCAATTGCTTTAGATGTCTTCATTGCGATCAAGCTAATTGGTCTCCTATTATTGCCTATTGTCCAAAAATTAAGTTTTTGTGGGAAGAAATTTTCAATTTTCTTAAAACTTATTGTCAGGATTCGAGTAATTGCGCCTACAGGACTACAACTCCCATAAGTATGGGTGCGAACAGAGTCTATATAATTGTGATGACCACTAGATGGCGCTGTAAATGATTACTCCTTGGAATCTGGAAGAAGAGTGTGGTCGCGTTCCCTGTGTTGGGAGCTTTTGTTTCCAGGATCAAAGACTTGGATTTGGTACTTTGTTGCAGTTTCTGCATGGCAAGACTCTCACGCGTTGCCAAACGAGAAACGGGGGAAGGCTTTCCCTCCTTGTTCTTTCTGTTCGCGAGCGGCTGCTGCGTAGAAAGAAAAACTTGTTAGTTTCAGGAAGACGCCGGGTTGGTGTACAGCGGTGGAGAAAAAGGCTTCCTGAGTTCAAAAGAGGAATTCCCGATCGCGAGCGGCTGCCGCGAGGGAAGATTCCCTGTTTCAGAGTGCTCGTGGCAAGGGGCATATTCGCTTGGAACCGGGGATTGCTACAGCGTGTCAGCACTGAGAAGTTTTGTTGTGCATTGGTCTTTACCCCGAGCGGTTGCCGCGAGGTGAAGGCAGCTGACGCTGTGACTGTTCGGGTTGCGAAGGACATTAAGAATCGTGCAACCACATTTCAGAACTAGAATACTTAAGGGAAACTGGTAAGCCTCGGATGAGGAAGCATTATTTTTTGTTCTCTTTTTTGTTAGTGTTCCAAATATAGTTGGGCCCAGCTAGGAACATTAAATTGAACTCTATTTATGTCCTTGGATGAACTGGAAGTGCATAAAAGAGGATATCACGAATTGCTGATCTTCATTGTTTTGGAACTGCTGCAGCATCGTAAATTAACTCAACTGGGTTACTGGAGAAAACTATTCTCTACTCAAGGGAAGCAGTATATGGTATGTGTGGTGACGGTTTGGTCTTTTGAATGCTTTGCTGAAAGTAGTGGAATACTTAGTAACAAGTGGTTTTCTTATAGGGAGACCTCTGGTCTAGAGAAGTATCTATGGTTAGAGGAAAGAGGTCCTCCTTCTGATTTAACTGGTATGTATCGTTCCACTAGCGAGACTTGAATGAGAGTAGTCAGAATTGGTGTGATAATCTTCTCTTTCTTGTCATTTCAGCTATCCCATCCGTTCCAGACCCCTTCCTTACCTTCCCTGATTTATCCCTCGCTTGATTACCTCTACGCTCTGTGTTATCTGTACAGTCAGAGTGTGGGGAAATCAGGAGGTGGACCCCTTTCGGCATCACCCTGATCCTGAGGTTTCCGGAATCGTGACAGAATCATTTACCCAAGAAAATAGTGAACCTCCCGGTCAGGGTGTGCTGAAAGATGACCACACTCGAAGAAGTTATGCAGGCATTAGTTATTGTTCAGCAGGAGTTGGTGAATTCTCGTGCAGAAACTACTGCCCTGAAGGAAAGGCTTGATAGGCAGGCGAGAAACCCTTTTGATGCTTCTGCAGGAGTACCCCAAATGCAGGTCACGATGCCCCCGCCGATACCATTGGCTAGTCCAGAGAGATATGCAGGGGACCCTCTTAAGATTCAGACATTCCTGACGCAGATTACTTTGCATTTTTCATGTAGGCCGGCTTCCTTTCCTACCAACCATTCCAGGGTGGCTTTCGCGATATCGTATATGACAGGGGAGGCCGCGAATTGGGCAGTTCCTTTGGTACGCAAAGACGACCCTTTGTTGACAGACTGGAATGCATTCCGAGGGGAGTTTGAGAGGGTGTTTGATCGAAGGGCTACCACCCTTAGTGCAGATCGTGATTTGTTGAGGTTACGTCAAGGGAGAAAGGATTTGATAACGTATATGACAACCTTTAATAGATTGGTGGGGGAAACAGCATGGCCCGAAGAGAAAAGAATGGCACTATACTACCAGGGGTTGAATGAAGATATGAAAGACGTCCTGGCCCAGATCGATCCCCAGCCCACGAGTTGTTTAGCGTTGATCAATCTGACCCTGCGTTTGGATCACCGCCTTTCTGAGAGGGGAGATGAGCGAAAAAGAGGGGGGCACACCTGGAGTGGGTATGAGGTAGAGAGTGCTCACCATAAGAAGGATTCAGGTCCTGAGGCTATGGAAATAGGGGCTGTTCGTCCCCCATTAACCAAGGCAGAAAGAGAGAACAGACGTGCCCTGGGTTTGTGCATGTATTGTGGCAAAAAGGGGCACTATGTGAGAGAATGTCCGGCTAAACCCCAAAAACGGGGTTTGTTTTTTCCTGCCAAAAAGATGGTGGCAGTAGTAGCGGAAAATACCTATGCTTTGCAGGAGGCAGACGAAGGGGCTGAGAGTGGTCCTACTCCTCCTAGGGAATGGAGAATACCGTCCTTGGGAGTGGTGGATATAATGGAAGCTGTGTCTCATGTTATATTGCCCATGTATCTGGGGTCAGGACAGCAAAGGGTATCTGTGAACACAATGGTGGATTCTGGGGCTACGGGAAACTTCATAGACTATGGCTTGGTGCAGAAGCTTGGATTAAAGAAAGTTCCCACTCAATTACCCGAGTTGGTGTTGTCGGTGGATGGCACCCCTCTTAAGTCAGGTCCTATCGTAGAACATACTGAAGCATTAGAACTGACTCTTTGTGGACATCCCTGGGATCATGTGGAATCCATTGTACTAAATATGATTGAAGCCCCGCAATATGAAGTCATCCTAGGGATGCCGTGGTTGTGGAAACACAATCCTTTGATGGATTGGATGTTGAAAACTATCCAGTTCACTTCGGAGTTTTGTGTATCCGAATGTTTGCAGGACAAGGAGGAATCACCTACTCTATCCTTGGCCCAGAGTTATAGGATAGCCACTGCAGCCGAGAAAGAGGTGACTCTGCCAGTTGAATACCATCAGTATAGAGCAGTGTTCAGCAAGGTGGAGGCGGAAAAACATCCACCTCATCGCGACTACGATTGTCGAATTGATTTGGTGGAAGGTTCCAAGATTCCTACTTGTAGGGTCTATGCGTTGTCTGATTCTGAGACGAGATATTTGAAAGAGTATTTAGAACATCTGTGCTCGTTGGGGTTCATAAGATCATCACGTTCCCCAGCGGCCTCGCCTCTTTTCTTCATTTCTAAGGCAAACGGTGAGCTGCGCGCTTGCATAGACTTTAGACAGCTGAATAAGATCACGATAAAAAATCGTTACCCTCTCCCACTCATCCCCGTCCTGTTAGACGAGGTGAAGGAGGCCAACATCTACACCCGGTTGGACCTTCGAGGGGCGTATCACCTGGTGCGGATTCAGGCCGGAGATGAGTGGAAGACGGCTTTCAAAACGCGCTTTGGGCTATTTGAATATCTGGTGATGCCGTTCGGGCTATGTAATGCCCCTGCGGCGTTTCAGTTTTTTCTTAATGACATCATGAAGGAATACATTGACCGTTTTGTTGTCATCTATATCGATGACATATTGATTTATTCTGACGATCCATCTCAGCATGTCAGTCAGGTTATCTTGATCCTCCAGAAATTGCAGGAACACTGTTTATACTGTAAATTAAGTAAGTGCGAGTTTGGAGTGACTGAAGTGGAGTTTTTGGGGGTGATCTTGAATCCTCAAGGGTTTAGGATGGCGGATAGAAAAGTGAAGGCAGTACAAGACTGGCCTGTTCCTAGGAGTGTGAAGGATGTACAATGCTTCCTAGGTTTCTCCAATTATTATCGGAGATTTATTGCTCATTTTTCACAACTAGCATCTCCAGTAACCCGGTTGCTAAGAAAGGGTGTTACATTCTGCTGGACCTCGGAGGCAGGGGAGGCCTTTGAGCAGATGAAAAAAGCTTTCTGTTCTGCCCCTATTTTGAGACATCCACAATCTGATGTTCCATTCGTAGTAGAAGCTGACGCTTCGGACATTGCCATTGGAGCAGTCTTGTCGCAACGAGATAAATCCACCGGTCAGCTGCACCCTGTTGCTTTTTTGTCCAAAAAACTGAATCCTGCAGAGGTGAACTACACAGTGGCAGAAAAAGAACTGTTGGCAGTAAAAAGGGCCTTTGAGGAGTGGAGGCCTTATTTGTGGGGGGGTCAACATCCTGTTACGGTGTTCTCTGATCACCGAAATCTGCAATTTATGAAGACTGCTAGGCACCTGTCACAACGTCAAATGCGTTGGATGTTATTCTTCGCAGAATATGACTTTACTATTACCTTTCGTCCTGGGGCTGACAATCGAAAGGCAGACTCTTTGTCCCGCCAATTGGATCCCGGAGCATCATCAAAGGGAGAACAGTTGTCGATTCTGCCTCCGGAGAGAGTGGTGTGTGCCACTACTGTTGAGATGTTCCTGGAAGCAGTCCGTAAACAACGTCCCGCATCACAGTGGCAGGTTTGGGCGGGTAAAGAAAAACACCGTACTCTGAAACATGGACTACCAATGCGGAATAATGCCCTGTTTCTTCCCACGCATGAATTACGTCTGATGGCCTTCAATTGGTGTCATAACGCCATGGTGGCAGGTCATCCGGGACACACAAAAACACTACAGGCGCTACAAAGACAATTCTGGTGGGAAGGAATGATGACCGATGTAAAGTCTTGGATTGAGCAGTGTGAAATCTGTGCAAGAGCAAAAAGTGAACAAACCAGGAGTAAGGGGTTGTTGATGCCTCTTCCTACCCCCTCTAGACCTTGGCAAGTGATAAGCATGGATTTCGTGCTGGGACTACCGATGGATAAGGGTTGCGATGCCATCCTGGTAGTGGTGGATAGCCTGACCAAGATGGGACACTTTATTCCCTGTCGCAATCTCCCTACGGCTGCCCAAACAGTGCAGTTGTTGTTGACTGAAGTGGTGCGGTTGCATGGAATACCTAAGGTCATCATTTCGGATCGTGGCCCGCAGTTTGTCGCCCGGTTCTGGCATACTTGGTGTAAGGCTCTACAAGTGACGGATGCATTGTCTACGAGCTTTCATCCCCAGTCGGATGGTCAAACCGAGAGGCTTAACCAAACACTTAAAAAAATATTTGAGATGCTACGCCGAAGAGGCTAAGGATTCCTGGGTCTCTTTGTTATGGTTAGCCGAACTGTCATACAACAACGCTTGGCATAGTTCTACGGGGGAATCTCCTTTTCGGGCCAACACGGGTTATCATGCTGACACCTTGCCTGTTACTATCCCTAGCGATGTGCATGACCATCCTACCGTTGCTGCCAGGATGAAGGCTTTGCTGAAGATCCATAGACGGGTACAACTGCACTTGGAAAGGGCAAAAACTTTGTATAAGAAGTGGGAAGATCGTCGTCGTCAGAAGGGTCCAGAATACAAAGTGGGGGATAAGGTGTGGCTGTCGACCAAAAACATTCGTTTCCGCTACCGCAGTATCTTCCATCCTAGGTTCATCGGACCATATGAAGTGCTGCGGGTAGTGAATCCTGTGGCCTACAAACTGAAGTTGCCAGCATCCTTACGAATCCATCCGGTTTTTCATTGCAGTCTTTTGAAACCTGCCAGAACTGGGAGGCGTCAAGCAGTCCCTCCAGTGCTGAGAGATGGCCAGTTGGAATATGAGGTGCGTTGTATCTTGGACTCTAAATACCAACGAGGGAAGCTGTGGTATTTAATATCATGGAAAGGATACGACTCGGAGGATGACTCCTGGGAACCCTGTACTGAAGTACATGCCCCTCTTGCGGTTCGACGATTTCATGCTCGGAATCCTGGGAAACCTGGTGCTAGAAGGCGCCGTTGAGGAGGGCATACTGTCAGGATTCGAGTAATTGCGCCTACAGGACTACAACTCCCATAAGTATGGGTGCGAACAGAGTCTATATAATTGTGATGACCGCTAGATGGCGCTGTAAATGATTACTCCTTGGAATCTGGAAGAAGAGTGTGGTCGCGTTCCCTGTGTTGGGAGCTTTTGTTTCCAGGATCAAAGACTTGGATTTGGTACTTTGTTGCAGTTTCTGCATGGCAAGACTCCCACGCGTTGCCAAATGAGAAACGGGGGAAGGCTTTCCCTCCTTGTTCTTTCTGTTCGCGAGCGGCTGCCGCGTAGAAAGAAAAACTTGTCAGTTTCAGGAAGACGCCGGGTTGGTGTACAGCGGTGGAGAAAAAGGCTTCCTGAGTTCAAAAGAGGAATTCCCGATCGCGAGCGGCTGCCGCGAGGGAAGATTCCCTGTTTCAGAGTGCTCGTGGCAAGGGGCATATTCGCTTGGAACCGGGGATTGCTACAGAGCGTGTCAGCACTGAGAAGTTTTGTTGTGCATTGGTCTTTACCCCGAGCGGCTGCCGCGAGGTGAAGGCAGCTGACGCTGTGACTGTTCGGGTTGCGAAGGACATTAAGAATCGTGCAACCACATTTCAGAACTAGAATACTTAAGGGAAACTGGTAAGCCTCGGATGAGGAAGCATTATTTTTTGTTCTCTTTTTTGTTAGTGTTCCAAATATAGTTGGGCCCAGCTAGGAACATTAAATTGAACTCTATTTATGTCCTTGGATGAACTGGAAGTGCATAAAAGAGGATATCACGAATTGCTGATCTTCATTGTTTTGGAACTGCTGCAGCATCGTAAATTAACTCAACTGGGTTACTGGAGAAAACTATTCTCTACTCAAGGGAAGCAGTATATGGTATGTGTGGTGAAGGTTTGGTCTTTTGAATGCTTTGCTGAAAGTAGTGGCATACTTAGTAACAAGTGGTTTTCTTATAGGGAGCCCTCTGGTCTAGAGAAGTATCTATGGTTAGAGGAAAGAGGTCCTCCTTCTGATTTAACTGGTATGTATCGTTCCACTAGCGAGACTTGAATGAGAGTAGTCAGAATTGGTGTGATAATCTTCTCTTTCTTGTCATTTCAGCTATCCCATCCGTTCCAGACCCCTTCCTTACCTTCCCTGATTTATCCCTCGCTTGATTACCTCTACGCTCTGTGTTATCTGTACAGTCAGAGTGTGGGGAAATCAGGAGGTGGACCCCTTTCGGCATCACCCTGATCCTGAGGTTTCCGGAATCGTGACACTTATTATGCAATTCCGATACTTTGTACTGTAAACTTAATACTGTATGGTTTCGATCCAGTTTGTAAACTCTCAGATTTTTGGCTAAATTGGTATATATCGCAATGGCTGTTGCTAGATCTCTGCTATTACAGAATTGGCGAACACCGCAGGTTCCGGTGTTTCAGGCGTGGTTTGATAAAATGAGAAGGGTCAGGAAATATGAACCGATGTACACAAAACGGGTGGGGGGGGGGATAAAAAAGTTTGCAAAGATCTGGGGATTGTATTTTGAGTAACCTTTTCTTTTTACATTATGTTATATTGGCAAGAATGACCATGTGTATTTGTGAAGATTTTTTCTTTTTGTATTTGATTTAAGGAAACTGCAATTTACTCCAATAAAAAAATGTTCAATAAAAAACAAAACACCAGCACAATCGTGAGATCGCGCGGTAGACGCACATTCGACACGAATGCGTTGGGTTGCACTGTTTTGTTACAAAATGTAATGTTTTTTATAGCACTAGTGGACGCTATGACATATGTTCAGATAACGTGTAATGTTGCATCTATGTGACTATACTACTGCATATGGGATGCTCCATTGTGACCTATTTGTTGTTTCAGCCCTGAGGATTCGCATAGGCGATGAAACACGTGTCGGCTGGCTGTCTAACACAATAAAGGACTCCATCGGACTACTCTCCCACTGGAGATCCCTACAATTTTCTGTTGCTCTGTTTCTTTGTACATTGTTTTATAATTGTTACATAACGTGGTATTTACTTTTTGTGAGTGCATAGGGTACTCCTGCATTTTCCCTAGGTTGGTAGTTCTTTCTACTAACTGTTGAGTGGTTCCAAGGGCTTTCCACTCACCCAGTTGCACCACCTCCACACAGCGTGCTACATACTGGTGCGTCCACATTTAGCAGCGCACTCTTTGCGTTTCTGACATCAAAAGCCTTTCAGGATTTTTCTGTATTGATGGTGTTGGTATTGGTGGTGGTATTGGTGGTGGTGGTAGTATTGGTGGTGGTAGTATTGGTGGTGGTGATATTGGGGGTGGTAGTATTGGTGGTAATGATGGTAATGATAGTGGTATTGCTGGTGGTAGTGGTATTGATGGTGGTGGTGGTGGTATTGGTGGTGGTAGTATTGGTGGGGGTGGAATTGGGGGTGGTGGTATTGGTGTTAGTGGTAGTGGTATTGGTATTGGTGGTGGTGGTGGTGGTAGTGGTATTGGTGGTGGTGGTATTGGTGGAGGTGGTGGTGGTTTTGGTAATAAAACAGGCCTTTGAAAAGAATGACATGTAACACAGATTCCCTGTTGTAAGCTTCAGCCCATTAGCACAGGATTATGTGCTACCTGGAATTCACATGACTTAATTGCTAATCATTTCTAAATCCATTTTACTTGGTGGGTATAAACAGACACAAGATAATGCCGGGTTAAAGTGACTGAAGGCGGGTGCCCGTGTTTCGGGAGCAGCCATGCTTCTTAAAAAAACACAATCATTTTCAGCTGAAGCAGCGCATGTCCGGCCTGCAGTAAGAGAAACTCAATAAGGTGAATAGTGCTTACAGACTAAATAACAGGTTCCGTTAAACAACTGAAGTAAAGGCGCCTGTCACCATGGAATGGTACAAATGATGATTAGGCCATCCTAAGGAGGGACTAACAAGTCTATTAATGAATACGAAGGCAGTATTTATGAAAGAGAATGACACAAGCCAATGAAAAATATGGAAGGAGAGTGGGCGCAGTTTCTCTCCCATACTCTACTACAGCTAGGCTCGACCTAAACATATGGACTAACAGCAACAATATTTTTTTCATTTTAAAAAGCACATATTGCCATAGGAGACCATTTCCCCCATGCTGTATTCTGTAGTGGGGAGAATGAAATGTTTATAATGCAATTCATATCATAATCTTTATTTGACACTTCAAAGTTGGCTATAAAAAAGAGCAAGACATAAAATACAACAGTAATTGGTTTAAAAACAAATTAAACAACGGTACAGCCATACAATATAAAAAGATACAATAAGAAAAAAACACACCTTCCTCAAAATAACAGTTGAATGTAATGCTTTTTCTGTTTTGGATCATACCCCAAATATATGAGGCAATACTTAGACATGAAAAGGGGTCCACCAGTGCACAGAAATCTTATTGCAACATTGTGGAGACGTGGAGACGTGTGGCTCACTGGTTAGAGTAGGCATACCCTGATGCAGAGGTCAGACCCGGGACCAGGGTTCAATACCCAACGCGGCAGGGTCTTGAGCTCAAAAATGTCCACGGACTCGATAATTCTCGCCTCGATGCCTACTCGAATCATGGGTTCACACTCTGCAACTCTGGGCAACAGCTTGCTTAATCTCCACTATGGCCCACCGCGATGGGATGCCTGGTATTCACCTTGGGGATGCCCAGTAGGGGTTATCTCGCAGGGAAAGCCAGGACGGGTTCCCAAAGCAAGCGCTAAGAGACCTGCCGGTGATTTGGCGCTATATAAATCGAAATTAACATAACATAACATAACATAACATTGTAATCCCTACCATTATGTGCAAGGAAAATTGGGCATGGGCAATTCGTAGTAATAAGGGTGGTTGGGGGGGGCAAACTAGTATAAAAAGCTCAGTTGGGCTTCGGACTATATGTGCCTGAGCTTTGACCCACCCTGTAACTGAAGGTAGATCATCAATTCTCTTTTAAGTACTCGCTATTTGATAATTAAGTCAGCACAAAGGTATTAAACTATTTAAAGTATTCATATCACATTTTAAGATGTAGTTTTATCATCTATATACATTTATTTACCAATGCATGGTGATACTTGGTGTAAGAATTTTGTACAATATTTCCCAATTAATTAATTATGTATTTTTATGTTAATTTTAAATTTGGATGTACCTGTCTTTTATGATCAATAATCGAATAAAGACTTTTTTTTAACTGAAATGTTTATAATGCAATTCATCTCATAATCTTTATTTCACACTTCAAATATATGAGGTAATACTTAAACATGAAAAGGGGTCCACCAGTGCACAGAAATCTTATCGCAACATTGTAATCCCTACCATTATGTGCAAGGAAAATCGGTTTCAGGTAATGTTTCCTTAGGCCATCATACAATCTATAAAATAAAGTGCTGAGTGCTCTGTTTCGATATACCATCACATGGATATGGTACCAATTCTCTGGACCTCAGCTCCATAGTTGGGAAAGCAACAAGCAAATGAGCTATACCCTGGTTAAAATGAAATTATGTTGGGTATTGCATACCAGGGACAAATACAGTTGAAAACCCTCCTGAGAAATAATCAACATAAAGAAGCAGCAATTGTTTTCTCAGTCTCAGTGAGGGAAATATTTTTGGGCCGAACACCTAAGAAGTGGGCCTGAACCTCGCTCTTGTGAAAGGCCAACACTCTCTGTGGGTCTTGAAGCACAGAGGAACCAAACAATGATCTAAAAGTATAATTAATGAAAGAAATACCTGGGGATGATAATAACATGGTCAAGTGCTAGACAATCCAAAATAATGGCTTTCGAAAAGGCCATTTCAGGTTGTGCCCAGATTGAACGCCATCTTGAGCAAGAGTAAGTCCTGCAGATAAATTATCCCAATCTCTTTATGGATGATAAAAACTAAACAGGATACATAACAGGCTCCTAAGAAAGAAATTATCCTCAACCTGAAGAGGACCACGAGGCATATAGCTCTACAGGCATCCTCCATACACAGCTGCTGACACTGCTTTAGCCATAAATAGGTTGATTATTTTTTCAACAGGGCGGCTATCTTGTTTACTGGAGAACCTAGAGACCCTAATGCAAACTCTGCTCATTTTTGATCTAACATTGTCAATGTGCTGTGACCATGTGCCGTTGTTAGTAAAAAGACTGGAAAATAGTTAAATTAATTTTAAGCATGGGCGGAAAATCTGTTCCGCTCGCGGATTTTGCGGATTTTCGGTAAATTCGCAATCCGCGAGATTCGCGAATTTCCCGCAAAATCCGCAAGCGGAACGGATTGGGTCAAAAGTTCAAGCTGACTTTTGTAACTCTTTTAGAATGGCGCTGGCAAGCTGCCAGAGCCATTCAAAATAGTTACAAAAGTCAGCTTCAACAGGAAGCTCTAATAGATAAAGTAAAGCAGGTGCTCGAGTTGAAGCTCAAATTCAGTTACACAATCATTAATCACCCCAAACTTGGGGTGATTAATGTTACTCAGTAATAATATCAAGGCCTCGTTGCGCATGTTAAATAATAAGAAATCAAGAACCCACAGTAATGGGTTCAGAGACCTAGTTTGTATGTATGGTTACTGCATAATTTAAAATTAACAGCGCATAGTGAAACAATCCTATTTATTTAAATATAGGAGTGGTTTATACAGGGCTGGACCCTGTATGGTCCTGATGAAAAGCTTGGGGAGCTTGAAACATGTTGACCAGAAAACACTGATTTAGTCCAATTCAAGGTTGAAAATCAGTGTTACCCCATTTTAATATACCAAACTAGGAGCAGAATAAATTGTTGAGGCCCACTAGCACGGTATTTTTAATCACACATCCACTCCACCACCACAACACTTCACACCACACATAGTCTTTCATGAATACAGTGCTCCTGCGTAGTTCGCTAGTCGCAGCACGCCCCTTTTCGTAGAGAACTGGGATGGCCCCAATGATGAAGCATGTCACCGTGGGGAAACCCCGGTGAGTGAGGGGACCCTAGAAAGAAATTTTTCTTTCTTTGGTAAACACTGACATAAATTATGCAGTAACCATACATACAAACTAGGTCTCTGGACCCATTACTGTGGGTTCTTGATTTCTTGATATATGTAACTGGAGGCCGACCTAGCTTTGTTTATCCTCCTTCTCCCCCTGTTTCTAACTTATTGCATGTTAAATAATACCCATAATGTCTCAATGTTTAAGGGTTGTCCTGTTTTCTGATTTTCAGCTTCATAAAAACAAATCTTTGGTTTATTGACTTTTCGTTAGTGTACTAACCTAAAGGATGGTACTTATCCATGTTTTCTGCTTTTAGGTGTGGTGTTGCGGGGATGGTGTTTCGCCCATTGCTGAATTTGCACGGAAGAAGATGTTCGACCATCGGAGATTTGCAGAATAGCCATGCAGTTTTGCAGGGATGGAGTTCACTGCATCGCTGAATCTGCAGGGGTGAAGATGCCAGCAGCATCAGAGAATTCACAAGAGAAGCGCAAACCACAAGCTCGGCAAGGTCACAGAGACATTAAGGTGAGCAGGATCTCTGAAGAGGATCTGTCCTCTTCAACCAGTTGAAAAGCAAAGCACTGCCTCATAGTTTGAGTGTGGTACAAATACCTTTCGCAAATACTGATGAGTCAGCACAAATATCCCCATAGTCAGGTGCCTATGAGCTGATCCAAGTAACCCCATAGTCATGTGCCTATGAGTCAGCCCAAATATCCCAATAGTCATAGGCCTGTGAGAGACTTCAAATATAACCGTGGTCATGATGAGTCAGCCTGAAGGCCCTGAGGGATGTTATTGTTTGTACTTTTGTGTTTCACAACTAAATGGCCTAGGGCCTGGGGGATAATTACCATGTCAAGAATGTTGTCAAGCCTACGGGCAATGAGTCCCATGACAGAAAGGGAGGTATTGAGACATGTGCTTGATCCTGTAAGCCCCCCACACACTAGATACAGGAGGAGTGAGAACACAAGGAGGCCAGGGTCATGACACACAAAGAAGTGCTTACTGGGTGGGGTGTTTCGGGATGTTGTGCATGAAAATAGGAAAACCAGATGGGGGCGTGCACGTTGGCAGCTGGTTACCATGATCGACCATCCGGACCATACCCTTTCCAGTCTATAAATGCCTTTCACTCTTTTGCCATCAAAGATTCATTGAACTTCAAATTCCAACTGTCTGTCCAGGTGCTGGGCGGTTCTGGGCACAGTAAGGTTTAAAGAGGGACACATGGAATACTGCCTGGATAGCTAAGTCATTGGATAATAGAAGGCATAGGGCAACAGGATTGATTATACTGTCCACAGAGAAGGGACCCACATATTGAGGCTTTAACTTACATGAACCCTGGAGCCGTAGATGTCTTATGGTAATCCCCTTTCTTATAATTATGGGCTTGAATACAATGTTTATTGGCCAGGTGTTATCACGTCGGCTTTTACTTGTTGGAGATGTTTGTCTACTTGTTGCTATAGGGTCTAATGAGTTATTAATTCATGTACAGTGAGTACAAGCACAGTCTGGCTGGCAACATCCTCAGGTAAAATATGTGGGTATATCCCAATTCCACAGTAAAAGGGAGATAACCCAGTAGAGGTGTGACTGGGATTATTGTAGGTAAATTCAGCCAACAGTACTAAGGTTTCCCACACAGTGGAATTGGTTGTCAATAAACACCTTAGGGTTTGTTCCAGGGCCCGATTTACTCTTTCAGTCTACCCATCAGTTTGTGGGTGGTAGGCAGACGAGAGTCAAGCATCAATTTCAAAGAAGTGCACAGGTTGCACCAAAATCTGGAAACAAATTATGGGCATCTGTCTGATACAAAGAGTGAGGGGATTCAATGCAAATGCATTATGTGTTGAAAGAACAAAAGGGGCCGTTTGTATCTGTTTTAAGGCAACATTTTTGAAAAACAATCTACGATTACCCATATGGTGGTATAACCCTTGGAAGCAGGTAATTCAGTGATGAAGTCCATGCTGATGGCATGCCATGGTTGTGGGGGCTCTCGCAATGGACACAATAAACCCACAAGAGCTGACTGGGAAGCTTTAATCTTAGTACATATGGGGCATGTTAGGACATGGTTGCGCACATCATTGGACAACATTGGCCACCAAAACCACTATTTGCAGCTTGCTAGGGTTTTGTGAATCCCAGGGTGCCCTGCTAATGGACTGTATTCGCACCAAGTCAAGGCTTCTTATCTCAGATTGTTAGTGCGGCCATACAATGTAGTGCCATGATAAAACAACCCATCAAACAAGTACATTTTTCCCTTTGTCCCAAAACTTGCCTGTCTACTTGTTTAGTGCATTGACAGAATTTGTCTAGATATGGGTCTTGGTCTCATAGCTCAATGATGTGTTCCAGAGCTAGGATGTTTTGTGGAGGTGCCTGGGTTATGTCCTGGCCATGAAGTCCCATTGTGATAATAAAACAGCTTTAGTCTGTTAAACCTCATGTCTGTGCGTGATAACAAAACTGAACTCACTAAAGAATAGGAGCCACCTTTGTCGTGGGGTCAAGTCAGGGGTGTAACACTAGCCCCGCAGCCCTCACGGTGCAGGGCCTCTAGCTCCAAGGGGCTTCTCGGCACTGCACTCTGGCCTGAGAGCTCCTGATTGAGCCCCGAGGGGGCCCCCTAAGTACCGTGCAGGGAGGCACCCTCACTTTTCATTACACCAGTGGATCCAGGACTTCAAAGGTCTTAAAAACTGAATGTTTTTGTGATCCATGTGCATGTTGATGGTGTGTTGTGATCCGAGTAAGTACTGTCGCCATTCCTCAAAGTAGAGGTTAATGGCGAGTAACTCGCGTTCAGCCACTGTGCGGGCAGCAATGTTTCAGAAAAGTAGGCAATAGGTTGCATGTGTCCTGTAGAAATTTCACGTTGTGATAATATTCCCTTTACTACCACCTGTGAGACATCTGCCACTGTGAAGTACGGTTGTGTGGGATCAGGGTGTTTTAGTATTGGGGTGGATGTAAATCTTTGTTTCAATTAACAGAATGCCTTTTACACCTTCTGCAACCAAATGAAAAGTACTTTCTTCCTCTATTATTTTGTAATGAGACTTACTGTTGGACTTGGCCCTTTTCCCTGAATGTTTCCGCTTTTTCCCCCCCATTAGAGGGTATCTCCCCCATGGTAGAGAAATGTATAGGCCATGTGTGGTGCGAGATGCAGTGATTTATGCTGCGCAATGGCGTGCTCCGAGTTATTTTCACCTTTGCGGAAGGGTCACTTATAAAATAGACGCCATTGCTTGTGATGGGGCCTGTCTGCCAAAGCTGGGTTGCCAGTCTAGTTGTTTGTTTTCCAGCAACCCCAGCTTTTGGAGGGAAACCTGGCAGACAGGGTGCTGTACACCTTCCCCTAGACCAGTTAGAACCAGTTTCCCCAGACGCTTCTAGAAACTTCTGGCACTGTCTGGTAGGTGGGGTGAGGGGCGTATAAATAGAGGAGCTGGGATGCCATGTGCTCAGACTGAGTGTGGACCTGAATTAGAGGGAACGTACTGCCAGGAGGTACCGCCACATGGGCCTGTGTCCTGGAGCCTGTGCCCAACTATACCCCTCTGCTGTCCACGGGTCTAGTGAGAGCCCCCCTTACTGGAGTGAAGAGTGCTGTACCAGGAGGAGTGCCACGCTACAGAGGATGACACAGTTCCTAGAAATTGCAGCCCTCTCCTGATGAGTACCCACTGACTGCTGATCTTGTCCAGTAGGGCCTGCTGCTCTCCTACCTAGCGCCTCTTGAGCGCTACAACCCCGCTTCATGGGTCCTAGCAGGGTGTGAGCGCTATATAGTGGACTGGCCTGTACTCCCAGGAGGTGCGGAGCGCTAACTTTTGTCCCTGAGGCTGCTGGTGGGACCTTGCACCTCGTAAGCACCACGTCCAAAGTGCCAGAGGAGAAGTAGGAGCCAGTGCCTGCAGCGCTATATTGTAATCCTACCCAGGCTGTGCCGCTTCCTAGCGCCTTGCAGGCGCTATACTTTAATCTACCCAAGAAGAAGGAGCGGGGGTCCAGCAGTGCAGAGTGGCCAGGAATAACTGGTTTATTTAAAAGCACCTTGGGAGCCAACCCCACGTGATTGCCGCCCTTTTCGAGGTTTAAACTACTGCGGTAGCCTACACTGTGTGGTCATCGCTAGCGGGTGCCTACCCCGCATGTGTGCCGCAGTTGGTATGACTTGAAAAACCCAGCGGGAGCCCACCCCGCTTCATGTTTGAAACATGACGGGATTTTACAGCGGGTGCCCACCCCACATATTGGCGGCGCTTTGCGTGCTTGTGAGTTAAGCGGGTGCCCACCCCGGATATTGCTGCCAAGAAATCAATCACCATCACAACCCAGGTGCAGAGAAAACCCAGGGCCGTGTCGCTGCTCGCAGCGACCTAGAAGCCAGGCAGGAGCGCACCTGGTTGGAGGCGTGGCCCGCCGGCCAGAAGAAGGAAACTGAGGTGTGGCGGGGCTCCCGTGGTGACGAGGGAGCCCCGTGTGTGGAGAGAGACTGGAGCGGGAGCCCACCCCGCCGGTCAATGCTCCCACAAGTGAAGCGCCAGAGATGAGAGGAGGGAGGCCCCAGAAGCCATTTGGAGCCTCGCGCCGCCCTACTGAAGTCCCGGGTCCCTGGTGGGGGGCCCGGGTAAAGACGAGAGGAATCAGGATTTTCGTTGAAGTCCCAGGTTCCAGGAGGGAGTTTGGTTGAAGTCTGGAGAGGCCCTGCTGCTGGCGGGGTTCTCATGCACGGAGGAAAGCCCTGCGACCCCAACAGAGGAGAAGGAAAGCCCTGCAGCCCTTGAGAAGCCAGAGCGGTGAACACCCTCCCCAGCAGCCACCTCCAGCCCGTGCGAAGAACCGAGCTGCCTGAAGACGAAGCAGAGATGTCCCGAGCCTGGCCCGAGAGCCCGGTGAGTGGGGCCTTTTGGGGAGCTAGTGGTGGGGGGGCAACAGGGCACGCCATCGGTGCCTGCCCCCCGGGGGTCTATCCCAGAGGACAAGAGTGGTTGGGCTGGCTTTCCCTGCTGCCCCGCATAGCAGTGGGCAGCTGCAACTTTGGGGCCTACTTGAGATGAGTCCCGGAGTGGGGCTCAGTCATCCCGTGGTTGGAGGGTGTGTTGAGGCACATGGTCGGTGCCCGCCCCCTGTGCAAGTATTCTGTTAAGGGACCCGTGCTGATTGTAGCTTCTCACAACTGCCCCACCAGACCGTGGGCCGTTGCACCGTTTGGGCAACTTTCCTTTTAGAGTCCCTGGAAGGAGGGGGCTCCCCAGGCGCAGTGGCGCCAAAAGACTAATTTGCAATGTTGGTGGCATGACATGTCTATCCTACTGCTGATTATTGCCTAATATTTTTCCCTAAAGGGGGGGGGGTGCTAATTTGGTTGTACCCAATGGTATGGAGGATGTGATTCCGCCCATAATATTGCCCTAGGCTCACAGGTGCAGGCCCTGGGTGATTTAGGTTCATGGAATATGCCCCACCTGAATAGGATTATTGCTTAAGGAAATGCCCCATTTACTAATGCTGCTGCTGATGTGATGCGTAATATGTTATATGCCTAGGGTGGGCTCATACCTTGATTTATGCTGTTGATTCATGCCTCATGCCAATGCCAATGTTTTTGTGCCCAATGTATTTATTCTGATGGTACTACCTAATGCTAATGATGATGCCCCCGCTCATGGTTTTATGCCTAATGTTCTAGGCCTTATGGGTTCTGATGCATAATGAGTTTCCACGCCTGCTGTTTTAGGCCTTCTGTTTTCCTGCCTACTGATGAAGCCTGAGGTGTTCGGGCTCATGGCGATGCCTACTGCAGGTGATGTTGCCTATTGTGATGCCATGAAGTTTTCATTGCAGATGTTTCGGCCTAAGGCTCTATGTTAATGATGAGGCTTTTCCACTAAGGCTAATGATGATTTTGCATTCCATGTTAATACTTTTTCTCCAAGGCCTGACAACGTCTTTATGCCTAAGGTGAGACCTCCTGGCCTGGAAGCATGTTTTTCCTTTCAGGTCTGATGCCGATGTGTCCTAATGTTGATGGACTTTACCTTTATTCTTCACACTTACATTTATCCGAACTGTACGAGCAATGGTTCTGGTAGCAGCCCTATAGGCGTTGTCCTGTATATAGCCCCCATGTAAATTGCTACCCGGTGCCAGTTGGCACCGTGTTCATACCTGTGGTGATATCCTAATGTGTTCTGCATAATACATATGCTGTTTTCACCTAAACTGGTGTGGAGTCTCTTTTTGTAGTGTGTCTTGTGTGTCGCCTGTGTGTGCCGTGCAGAGGCTTTACACATTTCCTCCGGAATTTGGCCCGCCCGCTCTGCACCATGCTACCCGTTTCTAACACTTACAATGTCGGAGAATGAGTGATGAACCTCCTTTAAAAATTGGCAAAGCCCATGACACCCTGCTCCTCTTTAATGGTGGTTATGAATTGCATGGACCTTTTTTCTGCCCATGGTTATGCCTTCAGGTTACAGGATGTACCCTAAAAAAAATGTGCACTTCTCTACCTTAGGAAACAGGTCATGGTCTTGGAGGCCCTGTAAGCCTGTTCGTATTTGAGTGATGTGATCTGTAATGTTTTGGGAATAAATTAGGATGTCATCAATGTACATGATGTCTGATGTGTTACCCAAAAAGGGAGTATCTTCCCCACTATGCACTCTGTAGTATCAATTAATTTGCAACCTTATCAAGATGACTGCAAATAAATGTTCTTCAAAATGGTAATCAATAGACGTTGTCAATGTAATCAATGCGTTTTACCATTTATTGATATTGAAATGATCAATTTTATAGTGTTAACCGCTTCCGTGTGGCGCCGATTCCCCCCCTGTGCTGGACATTCCAGAACAGGGTGCGGTCGTGACAGAACCATTCCGTCATCAGCACAGCTCAACCGTGAATGATGACGGAATGGTTCCGTCACAAGCATCAAAGGGGTTAATCCATCACACTATAACATACATTTTCTTAAATGCTCAGGTATCCCAATGTATTTCGGGACTAGCCTTTCATCAGGGCAGTATTTCCTAAAATGGGTATAGGATAATAAACTACCCTGCATCTGGTAACTATACTGTCAATATGTCGTGAATATTACTAACCATGTTGAGTGAATCCCCCTGTGGTACATGCGTGAAATATATGCACATAACACATAATAATTCTGGTGCTTGCAAAACTGTGATAACTTTTTTGAATCAATTTTTCAGTGACGACAAAAACAACTGACGGTGATTCAATAAGAAGATATATGGCATGCAACCTCCAGAAATTACATATAGTGTTCCAATAGTGAATAATGTAGCCTTGGAAAAGTGACACATTTAACCACTGTAAGTGAATGGGCGTATAAGGCAGGAAAGAACAAGCATTTACAATGCAATAGGACTCGGGTTAATTAAGTTTGACCTATTGGCATTGCTAAATATTGCAACACCAACTGCAACAAAAGTCTATAAATTGTAGGCCAAAAAATGTGTATTTATTTTTGTAGCAATGGTGGCATGCTGCGCTTTAGATGAATATGTTTAAAAGTAAAGTGTGCCATACTGCGATTGTTACAATAGGTAATTGTGGATGCGTCAACAAATGATGTGTGCACTGATGGTTGGTGGTGTGTGTGCCTGTGGAAATTGTGCACTGATTGCTGGTGGTGTGTGTGCCTGTAGAAATTGTGCAATGATGTCTGGTGGTGTGTGTGCCTGTCGAAATCGTGTACTGATGGCTGGTGGTGTGTGTGCCTGGTGGAATTGTGCACTGCTGGCTGGTGGTGTGTGTGCCTGGTGGAAGCGTGCACTGATGGCTGGTGGTGTGTGTGCCTGGTGAAAGCGTGCACTGACGACTGGTGGTGTGTGTGTGCCTGGTGAAAGCGTGCACTGATGGCTGGTGGTGTGTGTGTGCCTGGTGAAAGCGTGCACTGACGTCTGGTGGTGTTTGTGCCCGGTGAAAGCGTGCACTGATGGCTGATGGTATTTGTGTCCGGTTAAAGCGTGCACTGACAACTGGTGGTGTGTATGTCTGGTGAAAGCGTGCAGTGACGGATGGTGGTGTGTGCCTGCTGAAAGTGTGCACTGATGGCTGGAGGAGTGTGCCTGCTGAAAACGCGCACCGCCTACAGCACCATTCAACCCCCAACCCCTACATCACCACTCAATCCCCACCGCGTACAGCACAGCTCAACTCCCCACGCCTACAGCACCGCCCAACCCCCACCATGTACAGCACCACTCAACCCGCAATGCCTACATCACCACTCAACCCACAATGCCTAGAGCACCACTCAATCCCCACCGCGTACAGCACCACTCAACCCGCAATGCCTACAGCACCACTCAACCCGCAACG
This sequence comes from Lissotriton vulgaris, assembly GCF_964263255.1. Classification (NCBI taxonomy): domain Eukaryota; kingdom Metazoa; phylum Chordata; class Amphibia; order Caudata; family Salamandridae; genus Lissotriton; species Lissotriton vulgaris. Next base: position 21,104 of record NW_028243396.1, read on the forward strand.
CCTACAGCACCACTCAATCCCCACCATGTACAGCACCATTCAATATGCAACGCCTAGAGCACCACTCAATCTCCATCGCGTACTGCACCACTCAACCCGCAACGCCTACATCACCACTCAACCTGCAATGCCGACATCACCACTCAACTCGCAACTCCTAGATCACCACTCAACCCGCAACACCTACATCACCACTCAACCCGCAACGCCTACTTCACCACTCAAACCGCAACACATACAGCACCACTCTATCCCCACCGTGTACAGTACCACTTAAACCCTCACCGCATACAGCACCACTCATCCTGCAATGCCTACATCACCACTCAACCCACAACGCCTACATCACCACTCAACCTGCAACGCCTACAGCACCACTCAACATGCAACACCTACAGCACCACTCAACCTGCAACACCTACAGCACCACTCAATCCGCAATGCCTACCGCACCACTCAACCTGCTATGCCTACAACACCACTTAATCCCCACCGCGTACAGCACCACTAAACCTGCAACGCCTACATCACCACTCTACCCACAACGCCTACATCACCACTCAACCCGCAACACCTACAGCACCACTCAATCCCCACTGTGTACAGCACCACTCAACCCGCAACACCTACAGCACCACTCAACCCACAACGCCTACAGCACCACTCAACCCACAGCGCCTACATCACCACTCAACCCGCATCGCCTACAGCACCACTCAAACCCCACCGCGTAGAGCATCATTCAACCCGCAACACCTACATCACCAATCAACCCGCAACGCCCACATCACCACTCACCGCTCACCTCCTGCACAGAGACATCTTTCGCCGACTAGTAGTAGGGTATGATACCTTCACTTCAAACCTGGCCTTAATTTTGACAGTTCCGGCCAGGATTCCTGGCCGGAAATGTGATGGGTCTAGTCTTATATATGACAGCTCTAGTCACGGGAAATTTGACATCTCTGGCTGGAAACCCTGGCCTTAAATTTTGACAGGGCCTGGGCGCAGGCTGGTGGCCTGAAACAGGCCTGGTTTTAAAAGGGGTGACATGTTGGGATATTCTCAAGAAGTAACAGTTATGTTTAAAAGTGTATAAGAAAAGTGTGTGCATGTAGGGTGGAAATGTCTGCATGTTTAAAACTGGGGGTTGCAGACAGCTGTAGGCTGAACAACTGCTGAGCAGGCCTGAGTCCACAGCCCAGGGTGTGGGAGGTGTTGTGTGGGAGGTGTTTTTTATGTTTGAAAAAAAGGATCTTTCTGTAGAAGTAACTGTTTTTAAAGGGGGAGCTTTTAAAATGTAGTTGTTGGGAAACACATAGGCTGTTTTAAAAAGCACCAACCATGTTCACTTTTCCCAGGGAGGCTTGGGCCTGTTATAAAATAATAAACCATTGCCACCCTGTGCTTTGAGATGTTGAAAAAGACAGATGTCGTGTAGTGGCAAATCTTCCCATGAGAACCTGAAACAGGGTGCCAACTGTTAGGATGTAATTCACACACCCCCAAAGCCCCTGGTCCCATACGTGACATGCTGGCAGGAATTGTGACAGTTTAGGCCCAAACTTGATGACTCTGGCTGGAAAGATGTCAGTTTAGGCCCAAACTTGATGACTCTGGCTGCAAAGATGACATGTGATGGGTTTAGTGCTGGGACAAGAGCCTGTTCCCGGGGGTCCCCACTTCCCAGGAGCAGGACCAAACAGCTTTAACATATGGGGCCCATTATAAAAATGTCTAGAAGATTTAGATATGTTTGCGATGGCCACCCCAGCACGGGCTCAGCACAGATAGACCATGAGTGTAAGTAACAGATGTATACAGCATAATGTACAAGGATAGAAAAAAAGTTCCCAGTCCAAAGACCCCCATGACATTGTTCTAAAACCCCTCAAGTCATAAAGGGTGTGGGGGCTTCTAACTAGCCTGCATGGACAGGTATAAAAAGGCCCCTTAAGGAACACTGCCAAACACCCATTCTTTGTATTACTATTGCAATAGATATCAAGAGCCCCTTAAGGAACACTGCCAAACACCCATTCAAAAAACTCTGGGAGCGACTGGCGTGGATTGCTTTTTGCTGCACCTTGTGGACTCCTTCACCAACAACTAAGTCAAGAAACCTTTGGGATTGCCTGGCGTGGATTGTTTTTTTTTTGCTGCACTTTGAGGATTTCTGCACCAACAAACCCTTCAACACCCTTGGGGAGTGAGTGGATTGTCGTGGAGTCCCAGCGCCAACCCTTGGATCTTAAGGCCAGAATGGACCTGAGCAACTTCTCCCAAATTGAAGCCGCCTGTGACAATTTAAGAAAGGTAAATAAAGCATAGCGCAAGGATGTATGTGTATGTGGTATTTAAAGTATACAAAACTGTAGTTTTGAAAATGCTAAATAGTACTTTGTAAACTGTTAATGTTTAAGGCGCTGCAACATGTTTAATGTGAATAATGGTACCAATGAAGTTTTTTACAAGACGTGAAATGTAATGTAAATGTATTTAAAAAGAATAAAGGTGATGTTGAAGGTTTGAGTTTAAAGCTATGTGTGTATGTATTTAATGTTAATAGAGGAGGTGTTGTTGGGCTGGCGCAGAGTTTGCAGGGTTTGTATTTAAGGGGCATAATGTTGTAGGCCTTAGGAGGGTACATGCAGAGGGGGAAACGTGTATTTTACAGAGCATAGAAACATTTTACCAGGATGCTGAACATTTAATGCTAATAAATGTTAAAGGCTTTGAGGTGTTGGTATTGCAAGCTTACCAGAGGGTCTTTAAATAATATACATTGCATACATATGAAAATAAATAATGCATTGTTGTACTCACCAAGCCGTTGTTTTGAGGGTGTGAAGTATGGGTCTGGATCCTTAAAAGAGAGTCTGCATGGGGTCCTTCAGTATGCGTAGTGCTGAGTGGGCTCTGGGAGTGGGCTCCATGGTCCTGGGGTTTAGGGGTATGAGGCCCTTTTAAAATAAGCCCCTGAGCCCGCTTCTCCATGGCGCTGCTCGGGGGGAGGAGGGGGCGGGTGATGTGTTCCTGGTGTCCCCGTGGCTCCTGGGGCCCTTGAGCTGCTTATTTTATTTTACAAACAAATGCCCCAAGAGCCCGCTTGCGGCAGGCGCTGCTCAGGGGGTGCGAGGGTCCTGGTGTCCTGGGGCTCAGGGCCCCGAATGCCGCTCTGTGTTGCATTTTTTTCTAAAAATGCCCCCGAGCCAGCTTGCACAAGGCGCTGCTCGGGGGTGTTGTGGGGCTGGCTCTGTGTGTTCCGGGGCCTCCGTGGCCCGAGTTTTGCCGCTTTTTTTTTCTAAAATACCCCCGAACCGCTTGCAGATGGCGCTGCTCGGGGGTGTTGTGAGGCTGTCTCCGGGGTCGTGCTGGTCCTCTGCAGGGTCCTGGGGCATTCCCAAACAGCCCACGTGGATCCCTCGGGTCAGCGGCGGCATGGCGGCTGAGTGCTTCGCCGGGGCTGCTGCGCAAGGCCTGCACCAACTCATCACTGACGGGAGGGCCTTGCACAGCAGTCTTGTGTAAGTTACATTTATTTATGCGCTTTTATATAGCGCGGACTTTACCCGAAGGCGTCAGAGCGCTTCACAAAAGGAACAAAAAAATTACAAATGTTGAAAAAAACAAAAGCAGACGATAAGATACATGAGGTAAAAGTGACAATTGTGAGCAAACAAAATACATGAGGTAGCAAAACAGTGTATTACAAGAGAAAAGTGACGTGTAGCAAGTTACAAAAGGGTACAATACACAGGTACAAGGATAATACTGCAAAACAAATTGGCAAAAGTGACCTTTTGTGAGCAAACAAAATACATGAGGTAGCAAACGGAGCAGACGTCAAGATACATAAGAAAAAAGTGACATGTGTGCAGGGGTGCAAGAGAAAACAAGTACAATTAGCGGCATAATACTGCAATATAAGGCGTGTTAGTGTGCGTGTGTGTGTGCGTGTGTGTGTGTGTATGTGTGTGTGTGAGCGTGTTAGTGTGCATGTTAGTGTGCGTGTTAGTGTGCGTGTTAGTGTGCGTGTTAATGTGCGTGTTAGTGTGCGTGTTAGTGTGCGTGTTAGTGTGCGTGTTAGTGTGCGTGTTAGTGTGCATGTTAGTGTGCGTGTTAGTGTGCGTGTTAGTGTGTGTGTGTGTGTCTGTGTGTGTTAGTGTGTGTGTTAGTGTGTGTTAGTGTGTGTTAGTGTTAGTATCCTTGTGGGGACTTGGGTGTGATAATACACTCAAGCGGTGAGGACTTGATTGCTCTGTGGGGACCTGAACCCAAGTCCCCAAAAGTTAAAGTCTTCTAAATGATTTTAAATGAGTTCATAAACATCTGTACCAATTGTTACACATTTTTAAAAAAATTGCCTTGTGGGGACCTGTGTTTCAGAAAGTGTGTTTATATTATTTTTTGCTCGCTCTGCCCCCGTATACCGGAGGTGGTACTGCAGCCTTAAACACACTTAGCATATTAAACACACTTCAGCAATTGGATTACATCTTGCAACAAAGAAGATAGTGATTTTAAAGAAGCATACCAATTAGAAAACATAATACATGAATACAAATGCCTTTTTAAATGTATATAACCCTTTTTCCTTTTTTTTTTTAGAAACAAATTAATCTACTGATGTTGCACTTTTAATTTTTGGGTGGCTATTTTCTTTTGAAAAGCATAGACATGCAACATTAAGAGAAGCCTATTTTTTTTACATTTCAAACACCCACTTTAGCCACTGACTCGTGCATTGACAGTCAATACAGTTTGCATGTTTGCATGGGTGCTGCACTGCATTATGCAAAATGCGCTAATCTGTCCCGAACTTACTGTGTAGCACACAAGGTGCATCCTTTAGCCATGCACACAGAGCATTCCGTCTCTCACTGTGCATCATATGATATATGCAGCCCCCTCCATACATGTGCTTCATGCTTCCTATCAATTAATGTGTAGCACACAATGTGAGCAGCCTCCAGATTTGATGTGCACAGAGCATTTCAGCTGTGGAACTGCAGGAATTTTTGTGCATTCTCCTCCATGCGTGCCCACTGTGTTCCATCAAGCAGTCTACAGTAAAGGATGTCAGCAGCCTTGCCTCCGCCATCCATGTGCACACTGCCTTCCATCATTTACTGTTCAATACAAAATATGTGCAGCCCCATTATCCATGTGCCCACTAGCTCCCAGCATTTACTGGGAAGCACAAAATATGTGCATCCTCCTCTATTCATGGGCAGACCACTTTCCATTAAACACTCTACGACACACAATATTTGAAGCATCCTTTGTCCATGCGCCCACTGCATTCCATCACTCACGGTGCAGCACAGAATTTGTGCAGTCTCTGCCATCCATGTGCATGCCACTTTCCATCTCTTACTCTACAGCACCCATTGTGTGCAGCCTCTGCCATCCAAGTGTCCACTACAGGCCATCAATCACTGTGCAACACACAGTGTGTGCAGCCTCCTCCATCTCCTAGGGTTTGAGCCTCATAGCCTGCCCCTGTTTTTTCCGCCTAACCGACAGGACCACTCTCTGAGATCCTGACCGTGTAGAGCAGCTTTTCCTACTCTTGTAGGTGATAGGTTGTGTATGTAAGGGAAGAGGTGTTGTGCAGTGACCAGGGTACCCGACTCTGGACCACAGGGTTCACAGTTCGGTCCCTGGCCCCAGCAGCAGGTTAGCCCCGAGCCATGTGACTCTGGGCAATAACTTGCTTAATCTTCCAAACACCCCCCAGCGCCAGGACATCTCTCCGGAGGTAGCTGTGCGGGCGCTGGGGGGTCCCTGGCCCCAGCAGCAGGTTAGCCCCGAGCCATGTGACTCTGGGCAATAACTTGCTTAATCTTCCAAACACCCCCCAGCGCCAGGACATCTCTCCGGAGGTAGCTGTGCGTATTATCAAATGCTGGCATTTATTTATGCTGCTGCTCTGACAGTTTCTACGGTGATGCAACCTTCATTGCAGCTGAGCTGTGGAATACAGATGTATTATCATACATCGTGCACCATGACATCGCGGGCTTTAACCCCGCGGTGAATACTTAGCAAAGCCCAACACTTCGCCATCTTTTACTTCGAACGTTGTTAGAACGGCAATGCATTGATTCCTATTGGCAAGCATGAAAGATCGCTAGCGCTTTAATCGCACACGTCATGACAACGTGATACATAATTATGCACACATTTCTTCTATTTAATTATTACAGGTCGCCGACCCCGACAGTTTTAAGATAGACACACACGCACCAGAAAGTAGGCCAGCAAGCTTAAGTAAGCTATGGCAATTTTAATTTTATTTGCACAGCGCATGATTTAAGATTTAAACTAATGCAGCCAAATGGATTTGTCTTCTTTGCTATATGATTTTTCATTGAAAGTAACATTTCTCTGTGTTTATGATGGTAATAGTGCACATTTTCCAGAACGTAAATAATCGCCTCCGAAATGAAAATGGAAAAGTTAACAATCTCATTACTGTGAAATCAAAAATCTTCATTCGGCAGATAAAGAAGGTACTGGATGAATTGGGATTTTGAGTAATGCAGAAAGAATGCACATCTGAACGTTTTCCCACGTACACATTTACCTAGGAGAGACTGGCAAAACGTGCAAGAGTAAACATAATGGAATTTTTGCAGAAGTACACATTTCTGCGAGTATTCCTCTTTTCTCATTTTTTAACACTGGTAATACTGCTGCAGTACCTCCTCCAGAGATAAAGGCACCCTGCTATATCGAATTCTGGTAGTGGTATTACCAAATCTCTGACGCCTGTCAAATCACCTGCCTTTGATGGGAGTCCTATGCACTGGAGGGTCTCACGCCTGCGCATGCTCCAAAAACCTAGATTTGTCACATGCCAGGACCAGCATACTGATTTGTGCTATCGACTCCGGCAGTTCTGCAACCAAACTCTGGTAAGGCTGTCTGCTGACAGACAGTTTCACGCTCCCGAGTAAAGTGCAGTAGCGAGAGGTCATGGGTAGAAAACCTGGCCTGGCAGGGATAAGGGCCAAAGTCAAAACTGTGCATTAAACACGAGGCATTAAATATTCCAGGAATGGAAACATGTAATTTCGCAGTTTTAAAAAAAACAGAATTCCCGCAACTGATGTGAGTGTTGGCATGGACAAAAGCACCACTTGACTCATCAGCCAAGCTGCTGCATAGGGTTGAGAGGGGTGGCGTCGAGAGAACAGTTAAACTCATAATGAGTGGTCGAGTGGAGATGGCTTGGATTTTGAATGCAGGAAGGAGTTTGAGTGATTGACATAGGTTTGACACACTTTATGCAGTTTCAATCCACACACTTTCCAAACTGTAAGCTAAGCTTTGTAGGTAGATACAGTTTCAACAGTTTGTGAATTATCCAGGATCAAATTGAGCATTTCTTGTATTGTTAGAAGGCCGTCACATCTTGCAAAAAAGAGACTTTATTAGTATTTGTTAAATGCATCCACCCATCATGCATCCATCCATCCACAATTTTGCTCATCCAGGCATCCATCCACCCACCCACCCACCCACCCATCATGCATCCATCACCAATTGTCGCCACAACCCACCCAGTCCTCCATCCACCCACACTTTTGAATTTTTGGGCACCCATGCATCCATCCACCCACCCACCGATCGATCCACCATGTAAGCATCCATCATGCATCCAGCCATCCATAATTTTGGTCATCCATGCATCCATACACCCATCCACCCACCCAACCATCATGCACCCACCACCCTACCCTACATCCATCCATCCATCCATCCACCCATCATGCATCCATATGCGTTTTTCCCACCCACCCATTCATCCATCCATCCACCCAATCACCCATCATGCACCCATCCACATTTTTAGCCATCAATCCATTCATCCACCCACACTTTTGCAATTTTGGTCATCCATGCACACATCCACCCATCCATCATGCATCCATCACCAATTGTCGCCACCCACAAACCCGCCCACCACCCACCCACCCAGTCATCCATCCACACTTTTAGCAATTTTGGTCATCCATGCATCCATCCACTCATTGATCCATACACCCATCATGCATCCATCCACTTTTACACCAACCAACCCACCACCCACCCAGTCATCCATCCACCCACCCAGCCATCCATCTATCCACCCAACCATCCTGCATCCATCACCATTTGTCGCCACACTCCCAGTCATCCATCCACCCACTTTTGCTCCAACCAACCCACCACCCACCCAGTCATCCATCCACCCACCCATCCATCTATCCACCCAACCATCATGCATCCATCACCAATTGTCGCCACCCAACAACCAGTCATCCATCCACCCACATTTTTACCATTTGGTGATCCATGCATCCACCCATCGATCCATCGATCCATCATGCATCCATCCGTCCATCATGCAACCATCACCAATTACATATATATATATATATATATATATATATATATATATATATATATATATATATATATATATATATATATATATATATATATATATATATATATATATATATATATATATGTATATGTTTCATATACAATCATTGTAATAATAACATAAACTGGAACATAACATGTACTGGAGTCCTGCCACTGGAAGTGTTTCAAATCCAATCAGCTTTATTTAACTTGCCCGACCTGCAGATAGATGAGCCACCATGTTTTCATTGCTGTTTGCCCACGTTGTCATCGCTAGCGATGTAATCGCTAGCGATGTATATGTCATTGCGCCGTTCTAGCATGCGTCCCGAAAGCATGCGCTGTAAAGACGGTCGCGATGTAAAAGTCGCGTTGCGATTGCACAACGAAGTAATACATTCGCTGTAACGGGTGTTTCCCGTGGAATACACATAGAATGTGAACAGGCACTCCAGGACCAGCGTCTAACTCCTGTGCATAGTACATTTCTCTATAATAACATAACATGATGCTTGCTGAATGCATGGAACAACTTTCTTCCCAAATGATGAGATGTTATCAGCATTTATTACACTTAAATGTGAAAGCGTACTTATGCTGATGCATAATCTAAAATCTACATATGATCGAAGTCAGATGCTGCTACTAATGCACCGCTTTGCCAAATCTTTTGTGGAGTTCTACCTGCAGCGCCCCCATTCCAGGCACCTGTAGCAGGCATATAAAGAGTACTGGAAGCAGACCCAAATTACTAGCCCTCAAAAACCACTGAAGACACACCTGTTATGCCAGCATCTCGAATTGAAAACAAAATCTGCTCTCACTGTCAGGGTAAAAAAGGCAAGTGAGATATTGCCTTAAAGTGCAATTTCCCAAACATTGGCATTTTAGGGTGGAAAATGTAGCAATTGTGTGCGCCTATAGAATTAAAAGTCCACAGGGACAACCATCACCATACATGTGTTAAAATTCAGTTTTAAAGTAAAAGTAACTTCTACACGCTACTTAAAATACAAGTTTGTAAATGCCAGTTTCCACAGCAATAATGCCATCAATGTTAGCAGATAAAGGAAGTTAAGTGATTTTGTTCAGATACACATTTTTTTTAGCTAAATAAAACAGGAATATAATTTAAACAGACACCTAAAAGTGCCAGCGCAAATACGTGCTCCAACCAAAAAAAAATATTGCTCGAGAAAACCTGATTCTTTCCTTGCAACTGAGCACACACCCAAATCAGCTGTTTAGGACAGGCTGCACGAGAGGTGCTCCATGAAACGTTCTATGTATGCTGTAACACATTCTTCAATAAATGTAAGTTTTATGTTTAAAGAAAACATTCCTTGTGATTGCTCCCAATTAAAGGAATACATTAGTTGCAGAGATGTTTTCTTGCAGGCTTGTTAGAGATATTCACTTTATTTTTTGCTGGTTAAAGGGGTTCAGTGCTGCTTTTCGAATAACCTGCTGGCAGCTGATTTACTTGCGGCTTAACTACATTAATTCCCATGAAATATGAGGGTAGTAAGCCACCTACTCTGCCTTTCCGTTCCTGTTTAGGAAGTGCAGGGTTTTCTTAAACAAAATACAAAACGCACAGCATTTTTAGTGGCACAAGTGCCTTCCTTTCTAGAAAAAAAAATTAGAATCGTTGGAAAGAAGCTAGGAGGAAAATGTGACACTAAAAATGCTGTGCGTTTTGTATTTTGTTTAAGAAAACCCTGCACTTCCTAAACATGAACGGAAAGGCAGAGTAGGTGGCTTACTACCCTCATATTTCATGGGAATTAATGTAGTTAAGCCGCAAGTAAATCAGCTGCCAGCAGGTTATTCGAAAAGCAGCACTGAACCCCTTTAACCAGCAAAAAATAAAGTGAATATCTCTAACAAGCCTGCAAGAAAACATCTCTGCAACTAATGTATTCCTTTAATTGGGAGCAATCACAAGGAATGTTTTCTTTAAACATAAAACTTACATTTATTGAAGAATGTGTTACAGCATACATAGAACGTTTCATGGAATTAGAATTGTGGCTAGTAAAAAACAGCTCTGAACAAAAAACCTTGACAGAGGACTGCCTCCGTTCAGATGTATGTGTTGTTTTGCTTTCAGAGTCTCAGGTCGTTCACACCCACAAGCAGGCATCTGTCTTTTAACTTTACAGACGTGCTTTCCATTCCACCTAGTCCCATCCCCCAGTCTGGAATTCCTGGCCGTCTCCAGCCGGCTTCTGCATATTGGTCTCTTCTCATGATAATGACGCTTTTGTTATGTGTGATTAGCACCTCTCGTGCAGCCTGTCCTAAACAGCTGATTTGGGTGTGTGCTCAGTTGCAAGGAAAGAATCAGGTTTTCTCGAGCAATATTTTTTTTTGGTTGGAGCACGTATTTGCGCTGGCACTTTTAGGTGTCTGTTTAAATTATATTCCTGTTTTATTTAGCTAAAAAAACATGTGTATCTGAACAAAATCACTTAACTTCCTTTATCTGCTAACATTGATGGCATTATTGCTGTGGAAACTGGCATTTACAAACTTGTATTTTAAGTAGCGTGTAGAAGTTACTTTTACTTTAAAACTGAATTTTAACACATGTATGGTGATGGTTGTCCCTGTGGACTTTTAATTCTATAGGCGCACACAATTGCTACATTTTCCACCCTAAAATGCCAATGTTTGGGAAATTGCACTTTAAGGCAATATCTCACTTGCCTTTTTTACCCTGACAGTGAGAGCAGATTTTGTTTTCAATTCGAGATGCTGGCATAACAGGTGTGTCTTCAGTGGTTTTTGAGGGCTAGTAATTTGGGTCTGCTTCCAGTACTCTTTATATGCCTGCTACAGGTGCCTGGAATGGGGGCGCTGCAGGTAGAACTCCACAAAAGATTTGGCAAAGCGGTGCATTAGTAGCAGCATCTGACTTCGATCATATGTAGATTTTAGATTATGCATCAGCATAAGTACGCTTTCACATTTAAGTGTAATAAATGCTGATAACATCTTATCATTTGGGAAGAAAGTTGTTCCATGCATTCAGCAAGCATCATGTTATGTTATTATAGAGAAATGTACTATGCACAGGAGTTAGACGCTGGTCCTGGAGTGCCTGTTCACATTCTATGTGTATTCCACGGGAAACACCCGTTACAGCGAATGTATTACTTCGTTGTGCAATCGCAACGCGACTTTTACATCGCGACCGTCTTTACAGCGCATGCTTTCGGGACGCATGCTAGAACGGCGCAATGACATATACATCGCTAGCGATTACATCGCTAGCGATGACAACGTGGGCAAACAGCAATGAAAACATGGTGGCTCATCTATCTGCAGGTCGGGCAAGTTAAATAAAGCTGATTGGATTTGAAACACTTCCAGTGGCAGGACTCCAGTACATGTTATGTTCCAGTTTATGTTATTTTTACAATGATTGTATATGAAACATATATATATATATATATATATATATATATATATATATATATATATATATATATATATATATATATATATATATATATATATATATATATATATATATATATATATGTAATTGGTGATGGTTGCATGATGGACGGATGGATGCATGATGGATCGATGGATCGATGGGTGGATGCATGGATCACCAAATTGTAAAAATGTGGGTGGATGGATGACTGGTTGGGTGGCGACAATTGGTGATGGATGCATGATGGTTGGGTGGATAGATGGATGGGTGGGTGGATGGATGACTGGGTGGGTGGTGGGTTGGTTGGAGCAAAAGTGGGTGGATGGATGACTGGGAGTGTGGCGACAAATGGTGATGGATGCAGGATGGTTGGGTGGATAGATGGATGGCTGGGTGGGTGGATGGATGACTGGGTGGGTGGTGGGTTGGTTGGTGTAAAAGTGGATGGATGCATGATGGGTGTATGGATCAATGAGTGGATGGATGCATGGATGACCAAAATTGCTAAAAGTGTGGATGGATGACTAGGTGGGTGGGTGGTGGGCGGGTTTGTGGGTGGCGACAATTGGTGATGGATGCATGATGGATGGGTGGATGTGTGCATGGATGACCAAAATTGCAAAAGTGTGGGTGGATGAATGGATTGATGGCTAAAAATGTGGATGGGTGCATGATGGGTGATTGGGTGGATGGATGGATGAATGGGTGGGTGGGAAAAACACGTATGGATGCATGATGGGTGGATGGATGGATGGATGGATGTAGGGTAGGGTGGTGGGTGCATGATGGTTGGGTGGGTGGATGGGTGTATGGATGCATGGATGACCAAAATTATGGATGGCTGGATGCATGATGGATGCTTACATGGTGGATCGATCGGTGGGTGGGTGGATGGATGCATGGGTGCCCAAAAATTCAAAAGTGTGGGTGGATGGAGGACTGGGTGGGTTGTGGCGACAATTGGTGATGGATGCATGATGGGTGGGTGGGTGGGTGGGTGGATGGATGCCTGGATGAGCAAAATTGTGGATGGATGGATGCATGATGGGTGGATGCATTTAACAAATACTAATAAAGTCTCTTTTTTGCAAGATGTGACGGCCTTCTAACAATACAAGAAATGCTCAATTTGATCCTGGATAATTCACAAACTGTTGAAACTGTATCTACCTACAAAGCTTAGCTTACAGTTTGGAAAGTGTGTGGATTGAAACTGCATAAAGTGTGTCAAACCTATGTCAATCACTCAAACTCCTTCCTGCATTCAAAATCCAAGCCATCTCCACTCGACCACTCATTATGAGTTTAACTGTTCTCTCGACGCCACCCCTCCCAACCCTATGCAGCAGCTTGGCTGATGAGTCAAGTGGTGCTTTTGTCCATGCCAACACTCACATCAGTTGCGGGAATTCTGTTTTTTTTAAAACTGCGAAATTACATGTTTCCATTCCTGGAATATTTAATGCCTCGTGTTTAATGCACAGTTTTGACTTTGGCCCTTATCCCTGCCAGGCCAGGTTTTCTACCCATGACCTCTCGCTACAGCACTTTACTCGGGAGCGTGAAACTGTCTGTCAGCAGACAGCCTTACCAGAGTTTGGTTGCAGAACTGCCGGAGTCGATAGCACAAATCAGTATGCTGGTCCTGGCATGTGACAAATCTAGGTTTTTGGAGCATGCGCAGGCGTGAGACCCTCCAGTGCATAGGACTCCCATCAAAGGCAGGTGATTTGACAGGCGTCAGAGATTTGGTAATACCACTACCAGAATTCGATATAGCAGGGTGCCTTTATCTCTGGAGGAGGTACTGCAGCAGTATTACCAGTGTTAAAAAATGAGAAAAGAGGAATACTCGCAGAAATGTGTACTTCTGCAAAAATTCCATTATGTTTACTCTTGCACGTTTTGCCAGTCTCTCCTAGGTAAATGTGTACGTGGGAAAACGTTCAGATGTGCATTCTTTCTGCATTACTCAAAATCCCAATTCATCCAGTACCTTCTTTATCTGCCGAATGAAGATTTTTGATTTCACAGTAATGAGATTGTTAACTTTTCCATTTTCATTTCGGAGGCGATTATTTACGTTCTGGAAAATGTGCACTATTACCATCATAAACACAGAGAAATGTTACTTTCAATGAAAAAATCATATAGCAAAGAAGACAAATCCATTTGGCTGCATTAGTTTAAATCTTAAATCATGCGCTGTGCAAATAAAATTAAAATTGCCATAGCTTACTTAAGCTTGCTGGCCTACTTTCTGGTGCGTGTGTGTCTATCTTAAAACTGTCGGGGTCGGCGACCTGTAATAATTAAATAGAAGAAATGTGTGCATAATTATGTATCACGTTGTCATGACGTGTGCGATTAAAGCGCCAGCGATCTTTCATGCTTGCCAATAGGAATCAATGCATTGCCGTTCTAACAACGTTCGAAGTAAAAGATGGCGAAGTGTTGGGCTTTGCTAAGTATTCACCGCGGGGTTAAAGCCCGCGATGTCATGGTGCACGATGTATGATAATACATCTGTATTCCACAGCTCAGCTGCAATGAAGGTTGCATCACCGTAGAAACTGTCAGAGCAGCAGCATAAATAAATGCCAGCATTTGATAATACGCACAGCTACCTCCGGAGAGATGTCCTGGCTCTGGGGGGTGTTTGGAAGATTAAGCAAGTTATTGCCCAGAGTCACATGGCTCGGGGCTAACCTGCTGCTGGGGCCAGGGACCCCCCAGCGCCCGCACAGCTACCTCCGGAGAGATGTCCTGGCGCTGGGGGGTGTTTGGAAGATTAAGCAAGTTATTGCCCAGAGTCACATGGCTCGGGGCTAACCTGCTGCTGGGGCCAGGGACCGAACTGTGAACCCTGTGGTCCAGAGTCGGGTACCCTGGTCACTGCACAACACCTCTTCCCTTACATACACAACCTATCACCTACAAGAGTAGGAAAAGCTGCTCTACACGGTCAGGATCTCAGAGAGTGGTCCTGTCGGTTAGGCGGAAAAAACAGGGGCAGGCTATGAGGCTCAAACCCTAGGAGATGGAGGAGGCTGCACACACTGTGTGTTGCACAGTGATTGATGGCCTGTAGTGGACACTTGGATGGCAGAGGCTGCACACAATGGGTGCTGTAGAGTAAGAGATGGAAAGTGGCATGCACATGGATGGCAGAGACTGCACAAATTCTGTGCTGCACCGTGAGTGATGGAATGCAGTGGGCGCATGGACAAAGGATGCTTCAAATATTGTGTGTCGTAGAGTGTTTAATGGAAAGTGGTCTGCCCATGAATAGAGGAGGATGCACATATTTTGTGCTTCCCAGTAAATGCTGGGAGCTAGTGGGCACATGGATAATGGGGCTGCACATATTTTGTATTGAACAGTAAATGATGGAAGGCAGTGTGCACATGGATGGCGGAGGCAAGGCTGCTGACATCCTTTACTGTAGACTGCTTGATGGAACACAGTGGGCACGCATGGAGGAGAATGCACAAAAATTCCTGCAGTTCCACAGCTGAAATGCTCTGTGCACATCAAATCTGGAGGCTGCTCACATTGTGTGCTACACATTAATTGATAGGAAGCATGAAGCACATGTATGGAGGGGGCTGCATATATCATATGATGCACAGTGAGAGACGGAATGCTCTGTGTGCATGGCTAAAGGATGCACCTTGTGTGCTACACAGTAAGTTCGGGACAGATTAGCGCATTTTGCATAATGCAGTGCAGCACCCATGCAAACATGCAAACTGTATTGACTGTCAATGCACGAGTCAGTGGCTAAAGTGGGTGTTTGAAATGTAAAAAAAATAGGCTTCTCTTAATGTTGCATGTCTATGCTTTTCAAAAGAAAATAGCCACCCAAAAATTAAAAGTGCAACATCAGTAGATTAATTTGTTTCTAAAAAAAAAAGGAAAAAGGGTTATATACATTTAAAAAGGCATTTGTATTCATGTATTATGTTTTCTAATTGGTATGCTTCTTTAAAATCACTATCTTCTTTGTTGCAAGATGTAATCCAATTGCTGAAGTGTGTTTAATATGCTAAGTGTGTTTAAGGCTGCAGTACCACCTCCGGTATACGGGGGCAGAGCGAGCAAAAAATAATATAAACACACTTTCTGAAACACAGGTCCCCACAAGGCAATTTTTTTAAAAATGTGTAACAATTGGTACAGATGTTTATGAACTCATTTAAAATCATTTAGAAGACTTTAACTTTTGGGGACTTAGGTTCAGGTCCCCACAGAGCAATCAAGTCCTCACCGCTTGAGTGTATTATCACACCCAAGTCCCCACAAGGATACTAACACTAACACACACTAACACACACTAACACACACACTAACACACACACACACACACACACACACACACACACACACTAACACGCACACTAACACGCACACTAACACGCACACTAACACGCACACTAACACGCACACTAACACGCTCACACACACACACACACACACACACGCACACACACACGCACACTAACACGCACACTAACACGCCCACACTAACACACACACACCTTATATTGCAGTATTATGCCGCTAATTGTACTTGTTTTCTCTTGCACCCCTGCACACATGTCACTTTTTTCTTATGTATCTTGACGTCTGCTCCGTTTGCTACCTCATGTATTTTGTTTGTTCACAAAAGGTCACTTTTGCCAATTTGTTTTGCAGTATTATCCTTGTACCTGTGTATTGTACCCTTTTGTAACTTGCTACACGTCACTTTTCTCTTGTAACACACTGTTTTGCTACCTCATGTATTTTGTTTGCTCACAATTGTCACTTTTACCTCATGCATCTTATCGTCTGCTTTTGTTTTTTTCAACATTTGTAATTTTTCTGTTCCTTTTGTGAAGCGCTCTGACGCCTTCGGGTAAAGTCCGCGCTATATAAAAGCGCATAAATAAATGTAACTTACACAAGACTGCTGTGCAAGGCCCTCCCGTCAGTGATGAGTTGGTGCAGGCCTTGCGCAGCAGCCCCGGCGAAGCACTCAGCCGCCATGCCGCCGCTGACCCGAGGGATCCACGTGGGCTGTTTGGGAATGCCCCAGGACCCTGCAGAGGACCAGCACGACCCCGGAGACAGCCTCACAACACCCCCCGAGCAGCGCCATCTGCAAGCGGTTCGGGGGTATTTTAGAAAAAAAAAGCGGCAAAACTCGGGCCACGGAGGCCCCGGAACACACAGAGCCAGCCCCACAACACCCCCGAGCAGCGCCTTGTGCAAGCTGGCTCGGGGGCATTTTTAGAAAAAAATGCAACACAGAGCGGCATTCGGGGCCCTGAGCCCCAGGACACCAGGACCCTCGCACCCCCTGAGCAGCGCCTGCCGCAAGCGGGCTCTTGGGGCATTTGTTTGTAAAATAAAATAAGCAGCTCAAGGGCCCCAGGAGCCACGGGGACACCAGGAACACATCACCCGCCCCCTCCTCCCCCCGAGCAGCGCCATGGAGAAGCGGGCTCAGGGGCTTATTTTAAAAGGGCCTCATACCCCTAAACCCCAGGACCATGGAGCCCACTCCCAGAGCCCACTCAGCACCACGCATACTGAAGGACCCCATGCAGACTCTCTTTTAAGGATCCAGACCCATACTTCACACCCTCAAAACAACGGCTTGGTGAGTACAACAATGCGTTATTTATTTTCATATGTATGCAATGTATATTATTTAAAGACCCTCTGGTAAGCTTGCAATACCAACACCTCAAAGCCTTTAACATTTATTAGCATTAAATGTTCAGCATCCTGGTAAAATGTTTCTATGCTCTGTAAAATACACGTTTCCCCCTCTGCATGTACCCTCCTAAGGCCTACAACATTATGCCCCTTAAATACAAACCCTGCAAACTCTGCACCAGCCCAACAACACCTCCTCTATTAACATTAAATACATACACACATAGCTTTAAACTCAAACCTTCAACATCACCTTTATTCTTTTTAAATACATTTACATTACATTTCACGTCTTGTAAAAAACTTCATTGGTACCATTATTCACATTAAACATGTTGCAGCGCCTTAAACATTAACAGTTTACAAAGTACTATTTAGCATTTTCAAAACTACAGTTTGTATACTTTAAATACCACATACACATACATCCTTGCGCCATGCTTTATTTACCTTTCTTAAATTGTCACAGGCGGCTTCAATTTGGGAGAAGTTGCTCAGGTCCATTCTGGCCTTAAGATCCAAGGGTTGATGCTGGGACTCCACGACAATCCACTCACTCCCCAAGGGTGTTGAAGGGTTTGTTGGTGCAGAAATCCTCAAAGTGCAGCAAAAAAAAAACAATCCACGCCAGGCAATCCCAAAGGTTTCTTGACTTGGTTGTTGGTGAAGGAGTCCACAAGGTGCAGCAAAAAGCAATCCACGCCAGTCGCTCCCAGAGTTTTTTGAATGGGTGTTTGGCAGTGTTCCTTAAGGGGCTCTTGATATCTATTGCAATAGTAATACAAAGAATGGGTGTTTGGCAGTGTTCCTTAAGGGGCCTTTTTATACCTGTCCATGCAGGCTAGTTAGAAGCCCCCACACCCTTTATGACTTGAGGGGTTTTAGAACAATTTCATGGGGGTCTTTGGACTGGGAACTTTTTTTCTATCCTTGTACATTATGCTGTATACATCTGTTACTTACACTCATGGTCTATCTGTGCTGAGCCCGTGCTGGGGTGGCCATCGCAAACATATCTAAATCTTCTAGACATTTTTATAATGGGCCTCATATGTTAAAGCTGTTTGGTCCTGCTCCTGGGAAGTGGGGACCCCCGGGAACAGGCTCTTGTCCCAGCACTAAACCCATCACATGTCATCTTTGCAGCCAGAGTCATCAAGTTTGGGCCTAAACTGACATCTTTCCAGCCAGAGTCATCAAGTTTGGGCCTAAACTGTCACAATTCCTGCCAGCATGTCACGTATGGGACCAGGGGCTTTGGGGGTGTGTGAATTACATCCTAACAGTTGGCACCCTGTTTCAGGTTCTCATGGGAAGATTTGCCACTACACGACATCTGTCTTTTTCAACATCTCAAAGCACAGGGTGGCAATGGTTTATTATTTTATAACAGGCCCAAGCCTCCCTGGGAAAAGTGAACATGGTTGGTGCTTTTTAAAACAGCCTATGTGTTTCCCAACAACTACATTTTAAAAGCTCCCCTTTTACAAACAGTTACTTCTACAGAAAGATCCTTTTTTTCAAACATAAAAAACACCTCCCACACAACACCTCCCACACCCTGGGCAGTGGACTCAGGCCTGCTCAGCAGTTGTTCAGCCTACAGCTGTCTGCAACCCCCAGTTTTAAACATGCAGACATTTCCACCCTACATGCACACACTTTTCTTATACACTTTTAAACATAACTGTTACTTCTTGAGAATATCCCAACATGTCACCCCTTTTAAAACCAGGCCTGTTTCAGGCCACCAGCCTGCGCCCAGGCCCTGTCAAAATTTAAGGCCTGGGTTTCCAGCCAGAGATGTCAAATTTCCCGTGACTAGAGCTGTCATATTTAAGACTAGACCCATCACATTTCCGGCCAGGAATCCTGGCCGCAACTGTCAAAATTAAGGCCAGGTTTGAAGTGAAGGTATCATACCCTACTACTCCGACTATCCACGCGCTGCTTCTAATGGAAGACAACTGGGGCATTCAGCTCCTGTCAGTGCCACTCATGGCCCATCAGATAACCTCCGGCTGCCCAAGTGCAGGTGTAAAGATCCGCCTTCACAACGGGCCCCTGGAGGACAAGGGCTCGGAAGTGCTTACAGCTCTGAACATATCGCTGGACAATGACATCCACGTGTGCATGCACATGCGCAAACACGCACGCACACATAGTGCGCCAGCTGACATAATAGAGTTCCTTAAGTGAGCGAGAGGTGGTGTCCTATAGCACTGTTTTCAGGCACGCCGTCTCTTTGACTGATTGTTCCACGTTGTTTGTAACTCCTCGTGCCTAACAAATTGAGTTCCATTATCATGATCTCTGGGAAAGCGCTGTGAAGTTCTAGAGCCATATACGCGCTGCATAAAACTGCAAAAAAAACTTTAAAATTAGATCTTTATGACAGCCCTCTGATAAGGAACAAAAGCCGGATTGTGTTTTTTCTGTAAAACATTATCTTAGTTTGCGCCTTCCACCGCTGAATCGTTAGAGTGCATGAGCTGAATATGAACACGCACTGACTTAAGGAGATATGATCAGTTGGAGAACGGTCATGAGTGTCAATGAGATACTCTGTGGCAGCCCGACAATCGTCTTCTGCAGTTCCCAGCATTTTCAAAGTATGCAGTGCAGTCTTTTATGTTTGTGGATTTAAACAAACATATGTATGGAGGGTGATAGTATTCACGGGACTGCTCATAGTGACTTCCGTTTTCGAGTAGCGCCCCTTGCTGCAGTTTGCGCTTTCAGACTCTACTATACAATCAAAAACGTGTTCAATAAATGCCCTTTTAAAATGCATGTTTTTTTTAACCAGGAAACGTGAATCCATACTTTGATACTTTGATACTTTCAGTCATAATGTAATGTATTATGTTTCTGTTGATGAAGAATTTTAAGCACAATTAACTGGACCTTGGGCTGTTGCGTGGTGTTCGTTCGTATTGTGTGTTTTTAATAAATCCCCAGTTTGTTTCCTGCCTTGAAATCCTCTCTTTGGACTCTGTGGCCTTATAAAAGTACACCAAAGTGCGAACTGTGCCGGCAAAGATGAAGTTGCAGATTGTTCTGTGAGAAGATACCCGGAACTAATATTCGTTTGTGACAAAATGTATCATCACAGCGAATCGGTATTCTAACACTTGGCACTTATCAATGTTCATTAACTGCGTTAAACTGAAGACGCTAATACATGTCAGCAAAGACAGAATCATAACAAAAGAAAGTATGCAATTAGCAACGTCTGAGAGGGAGGCAAATTCGAAAGGTGCAACAGAAACATGAAAAAACAAGATTTCTCCGAACAGGGGCTCAACTTATGTCTGGCCCGGGGTCCCAAAAATTCTCAAGAGGACACTGGCGGGAGTGGCCCTATACTTTGGGTAAATGTGGCCATTGTGAGTGTTGGGGACTGAAGAGGCGTTTTCAGCCCACAGTGGCCCTGCGCTCACCAAGACTAGCCAATGTGGCACAGAGGGGCATGTGTTGTAAACGGGGTGAGGAATTGTTTTTGTGTTTATCGACTTACTGGGGCCTGTGCGGTAGGTAGCCAACGTGAAGCTATCCTCTGAAATGGGGGTGAGGCAGGTCAGAGGGATATAAGGTTTTTTAGGTGTTGCAGGTTTGAGGTTTTTATTTTGTCAGAAGACAGGCCCACTTTGGGGGTCAATGGCCATTTTGCAACCCGCAAAAAGAAGCAAAGGACCCTCAGGCAGTGTTTATAGCCAGCTATGCCCGGAGGACCGAGGCTGTACGTCCCATATTTTGAGGTGTGCCGTGGGTTCCTACCTGCCAACAGATAACGAGATTTGTAGGCTAATAACCGGGTTGCGGCCCGAGATATTATGCAAACGGCCCACTATCCCCATCCGTTGAATAATGCGGGCTAATCATTAAAGTGTCGGTGAGGGCACAGATCATAGGGGTAGCAGGCAAGGGTGTGGGTTTGATTTTGTATTTGTCTGCAGATTATGGGGTCTTTGAGGTTAAACAGGCGTTCTGCAGCGCGCTGATGTTCTGCAGCGCATCCACTGCCGGTTCTGTAATGCGCATTGCACGTGAAGTATTAGCTGAGGAAATAGATCGTGGAGAGAATGGGGTTTTATGGATGTGTGGGGGGATTCTGTGTTTTATGGCAGATTGAGAGACTTTTGGAAAATAGCCAGTTTTCAGCCTCTTGGCACTCACACGTGAAGGATGTGAGTACCACCCACCACAGCCGTCGGCTGTTCAGGAGTGGGAAAGCAGATCTTGTGTTTATCTCCAAGTTGGTATTACAGCCATTTTGCAGCTGCAGATTCCTCCGGAGCAATATTCTCTGTGTGCAATATGGAGCTCCCCCCACACTCTCTAAAATTTTGGGGTGTCTCAGATGGCTGGGGAGGCGGCGTTAGCCAGGAGGGGAGTGGTGCTGCTAACCCGGCAGGTGTGTAGTTTAAGGAGCCAAATGTACAGCACTGTCTGTCAGACGTGGAGCAGAGCCACCGCCACCATCTTGTGCAGTACAGAGAGGGACGGGTGGGTGTGGGGCGAGAGAAGGGCAAGCTGAGTGCGAAGGAAAGAGGCATAGTCCAAACAACGAGGGCTGTTGAGGGGTGTGGGCAACAGAGAGAGATGGGTAGGTGATGCGGGGAACGTGAAAGAAGAGAGGAAACGAGAAATCTGGATTGAGAGAAAAAGGGGGCAGGGCGAAAACAAAAATAGGAAGGAACATGAAGGGTGGATGATATGTAGGGAGGGTGGATACATTGTGATTACGGAAACGAGAAAGAGGTAAATAAAAAAAACGAGAAGAGGGTGCAAACTAAGCAAACAAAAGTGGTCTAGATTGTACGTGTCGAAAGAAAGAAAATGAAAAGCTTAGGATGGAAGAGGATAAAAAGGGAAGAATAGAATGAGAGTGAAGAACTACAAAAAAAAAAAGCCTGCGAGTGTTGCGCGCGCACGCGCCACTGCGAGCATATGTTTTGAATTATTGATAATTCAAAACATATGGCCTCTGGTGCGTGTAACAGACACCAATAGGCCATGGGCGGAGCTACGCGACCGCCCATGGCCTATTGCGTGTTCTGTTAAAAAGCAGCACGCACGCGAAGGCCAATAAAAATGGCCCTTGGAAATAACACGCACGAACTGCATGGAATTTCCATGTCCATTTTCAAATCCCGGGAAAAGGACTCTCGCTGCGTGACACTGCATGCGCAGTGTACGGCAGGCCCGAGCCCTAAAAAAGAAGCTTAATATAAATACGAAAAATAACCCAATCAGAAATTTTAGTGATGATATAAAGTGTAAGTCAAACTGCAGTGTCCCTGTAATAAAATATAATCTAAGAGCCATACTTCCATTTGCAGGTAAAACTGCTCAGCATTAGTTTAACATGCAAAAGTGAATGTAGTGATTCACGATACTCATTTAAAAAAATACATGTGAGTAGAGTGAGGACAAGCTCAAAAACCATGAGCGCCATCTTGGAACAAGAGCCTCGTAACAATTCGTGAGTCAAAGGAATTACCTGATTTAAATAGTAAGTGATTGGGAAATGTAAATAATCCAACAGCATGTCTCTATTAGTAAAATGTTATGCCAATAACATACCACCATAACTGTTCGTCATTGGCTTCACATGCACAGATGAATGCAGAAATAAGTGGTGTTCAAATGAAAAGGAGTAAATGTGAGTAGGCTAAAACCCTGTGAGAGCCATCTATAAACAGATTTGCCTACTGTAGGAAGGCATGCTATGGCAGATGGCAAAATAGAGGCTGTTTTTAAAAAAATCATTAGAAAAGTTAACAAAAAAATGAAGGTGAAGTTAAAAAATTCAACAATGTTTAAAAAGTGAATGCAAAGTATCATTGTTTTAAAGAATGTGAGAAAAGTCAAATATTTGATTATAATTAACAGCTCAAATCGAACCAATCATTGAAGCCCTTGGGGCTAACAGATTCTAGTTTTTTCATCCAATAAATTTCTCTTTGGAGCAAGTATTTCTTATTGTCTCTACCTTCTTTGATAGGTACAACTTCTAGTATCAAAAACCTCAATTGGCAAACAGTGTGTGTTGGACTTGGCCCTTTTTGCATGGTCATTCCTGAACTTTTTGCCTTCCTCCTGTATTTATTCCGACCTGTTGTTGGCTGTTTTATGACTCTGGGCACTTTACCACTTCTAATCAGTGCTAAAGTGCATATGCACTCCCTATTGTAAATTGATGTCTGGATTAGTCATTCCATGATTGACTGATTTGGTTTGCTTGTCAGACCCTTGTACAGTGAACTGTGTGTGCCCAGGGCTTGAAAATCAAATGATGCTGGTGGGCTTGCGACACTGGTTGTGTCTCCCACAGAAGCAGCCTGTAAAGTGTGTCTCAGGTCTGCATTTCAGAGCCTGTGTGCAGTCTGGTACTGCCATGTTGACTGGGCAAGTGCACCCACTTGCCAGTCCCTAAACCTTCCCTTTTCTGCATATAAGGCACCCCTATGGTAGGCCCAAGGGCAGGGTCCATTGTAGGTAAAAGGTAGCAAATGCCCTGATGTCTGTGGTATGTCCTAATAGTGAATTACAACCATTTCGTTTTTTCACCATTGCAAGGCTACCTGTTCCCCATTGGCCAGAATGGGCACTTTGATCATAACATCTTATAATCCTAACTGACTTAGGGAACTAGGAAGAAATTCGAGTTTAGTATGCCTGAACTCATAATGATAAAATACATATTTTAGTGAAGTTGGTTTTAATATTCTGTGTTTGAAAATACCACTTTTAGAAAGTAGGTATTTTCTTGCCTAACTATCCGAGCCTGCTTCTGCCAGGTTGTGTATTCCTTGTCTGGAGTTTGAGTGACAGGGGCTGGGGGATTCCTGATTTGGACTGTGTACAGGACACTCTGCCTTCAGAGGACAAAGGTTTTGCTAGTATAAATATTGGTACCTATACCCAAGAACTTTAGATCTCTTTTGGGAAACAAGAAGAACATTTGCTGAGGAGAGGAACCATAGAAACTGAGCGGAGACTATCCCTAATCTGAGTGCTGTTTGGGGGATTGGCCTGCAGTGGTTGCCTGACTGCCAAATAAAGGAGAAAGGACTTTGTGCTATTTTCAAATCAACTTGTAAAGGATCTCCAAGGGCTAGAGATACAGTTTGCCCCCTGCTGAAGTCTCAGGGACAACAGACTTCACTAACCAGCTCCCCTGCCTTCCCTTGCTGGGAATTGAAGTGCCTGCGATTGAGCTGGCCCTAAAAAGAGACTGAGTGTTGCTGGGAGCTAGAAGCGCAACTCAAGACGAAAAAGCGTGTTGCCGCCCCATCCGTTGTTGTCGAATCACTGGAGGAGAGTGTTGCCGTCGTAGCAGATGCCGTTGCATCAGTGGAAAAGCGTGCCGCCGCTGCCGCCATGGCATCACCCGAAGCGCCTTGCATCACCGGAGAAGAGTGTCGCCGTCACAGCAGACGCCGTCGCATTACCGGAGAAGCATGTCGCAGGGCCTGTCGCAGCTCAGAAGAATCGTTGAGTCGCCACACGGCTGTCGGGCGTTGTTGCATCAAGAGGAAGACGCCATTTTGTTTCATTGAACTGGATCTTCTTAGCATCACGGCGCTGCTGGTCGCATCGCCACGGAAGCGCAGTAAGAAACCGATGCATCACCTCTCCACGAGGAGAAGTAGGGACCCGACGCATAACCGTTCTTGCGTGTAAGGAACCAACTCATCACCTTTCCTGCAACACTTTAGTTGTATAGTGTTATGCATCCAAAGATACATTGAACTCAAAGTGTCGCATTTTACATCTAAAGAGAACTAAGCTATTTCTACCATTTTTAAAGTACAGTATTGTGGATTTTTGTCGTGGGTGGTCTTGTGTTAAGTCTATATAAAGATAAATATTTTTATACAACAACTTGTGTGGTGTCCATCTGTAGTGTTGTCACTGGGTTACTGTATGTGTTCACCAATGCTTTACATACTTCCTCTAAAATAAGCCTGTCTGCTTGTGCCAAGCTACCAAGGGGGTGAGCATGGGTTATTTTAGGAGTGCACCCCCTTACCCTAACTAGAGGCAAGGGTCCCTATTTGGTCATAGTTACCTACCTCGCCAACTAGAGACCCCCAAATCTAACAGTGTGTTTATGAATGCAAAAATGTGCAGCATTGGTGGACTTCTCATTTTTGTTGTGAATGTTAATTTTATGTTCAGTAGGCCTAGTTTTCATTTTGCTTTTTTTTCCCCCACATATGCTAATCCACATGTGCTCTCCAATAGGTAAACCACATATTTAGTATTGCAAGTGTCCATTGTGTACAGTTTGATTGGAGTTCCTTTAATGATATGTCTGATGGTGGTACCTTTTATAATGTTATTACAGCTTGCCCAGTTGAGACATGGTGTTGTTGTTCTATGTTTTTGGCCTACCTTCAGATAGTCTGGTTTGGATAGGAATTCTTTCAAGTATCTTGTTCATTTGTATGCAAATAGAGGAGGAAGGTTAAAGATACCTTTGAATTCATCTTCAGTTTTTAGCATGGGCCAATGTTTCAACATGATGTTTTTGATTTTATTGCTTTTGGTACACTATTTTGATATGAATACCAATCTCTTGCTGGTACTTCCTGGTTTGTCAGATGTAAGGAAATGTAGTCTTTCTTTAGAATCAGCCCTTTTGATGGCTGTTTGAATGATGCTGTTAGGATATTCGTTCTGTTTGAACTTTGTTACAATCATTTCTTTGCTGATTCTGTAATGGTTTTTATTGGATGAAATGTGTTTGATTCCTATCAGTTGAGAGTTAGGGAGGTGTCATTTTAAAGCCATTTGATTGAAACTGATGAAGTATAAATAGCTACTTCTATTTGTCTGTTTCACAAATACATTTGTTTCCAACACTTGACTCTGAACAGTGATTTCCACATCCAGGATTGTTATCTGGTCTTTACTGATGGTATAAGTGAAACTGATACGTTCATCAATGGTATTGAAAATATTTATTGCAGAAACCAAGTTTGTCTGATCACCTTTCTAAATGAGGAATAAGTCATCAATGAATCTCCAGTATGCTACAAGGTGCTCCAGCCATTCTTGTTTCGCAAGATGTTGTCTAATTCAAACCGGTGACTAAAGAGGTTAGCATAGCATGGGGCAGCACAATTTCCCATCGAAGTACCTGTCTATTGTAAATATTATTCATTATTCCACTCAAAATAACTATGGTATAAGGTAAAGAGCAGTAATTCCAATAAGAAGATTTATAAATCCTCTTTCATTGGAGCATTCACAAGAAAGGACTCCACAACCTGAACACCCAAGTTATTAGGGATTGAAGTTAATAAAGATTTCACGTCAATGGTACATAATATTGGTGTACTGTTTTCATCAAATACGATTGATAGTATTTTGTTCTTCAGAAGAGTAGACATTTTTTGAACTAAAGTTTGAAGGTGACATTCCAAGTATTTTCCTGCAGGTTCATGTATGGAAATGAGAGTGGACACAAAGGGTCAAACAGCAGGTTCATGAAGATTTTTGTGAATCTTGGCTAGCATCAAAGTATGAGGAATGCTTGGATGTTCCTGGATCATACAACATCTATCCTTTTCAGTGATGGTACCCATGGACCTTGCTTTGTTCAAGATAAAAGAACTTTGGAAAACCTCCTGTGGGATTTGAACTCAATTTCATGTATGTAGTTGTGTCATGTAAATGATCATCCACACTTCCCACATAGTATTCAGTGTCAAAAATGACAAGTGCTCCCCCTTTGTCAGCCTCACAACATGTGATCATTTTGTTGTTGGCAATTTGTGTGATGATTCCATGTTCTTTTTGGGTTAAATTGGAAATCCAAGAATTTTTGCTTTTGAATGCTTCCTGTAAAAATATTTGCACTAATGTTACAAACGAGTCTAAGAATTTATGGCTGATGGGAGTTGTAAAAGTACTCTTATTTTTGAGATCCATTAAGGTACCTTCTTTTTTGTTACGTCGTTGATCAATTACGTTGTCAAAAAAGTCTTAATTTTAAAATTTCTCATGAATGTAAAAAACGTATCTGAGTTTCAAGCTCATTTGAATGATATGTAGGAACATATGACATGCCTTGATGAAAGGTTGAAATTTCAGTTGATGTTGGATGAAACTTAGCAATATTGATCACTCACTATGTTTTTCTGGCTCCTGGTTGAGTTTGCAAATCGACTTAGCTTTTTTCTTTTTTGCAGTGTCCACTCCCGGTTTGGCGACAACATCTCGCCCACTCCCTTAAAAAGACACCTCAGTTGTTGATGAATTGGATGTTCATGGGCTGATATTATTAGATGTTGACGGTAATTGATTTTCCTTGTTTCTGTGATTTTTTTCTGTCCAGGGAATCATCTGATGAAGAAGTCTGTCCATAAGTGAATTTAGAGAAACATGTTTATTTTTGAAACCTGCGTGCATAAACTTCTGCCCAACTGTAGACCTCCCCTATTTTATAGTCTATACTATCATATTTAAATTTGTAGATCTTCCTTTCATTGGTCTCTTATGTGTATTTTTTAAAATTTATCTTGATGTCAATCAAAGTCTTATCCCATTTATCCTTAGTCATTTTGTAGGATAACTCTTGTTTGAGTTGACTGATTTCCTTATTAAGTTCATCCGGTAGCTTAGAAAGTTCTGCTACTATAAGCAGTACCAAATCCAGGAAACATTTATTCAAGATTGCATACCATTGATCAGTGAGTTTTGTTTGTTTTTGCAGAATGTAGATTTGAGTGACATTCTTAATCCCCTTAAAATCCATTGAACTATGTAGAATTTAATTAGGGTGCTTGCATGCAAAAGTTGGTTAATGTTTCTTTTGGTGATATGCAGCAATTGTTTTATATTGCTGTGAATGGATCCCCCGCTTGTCGTGGTGGATTCCTTTCCGCTGATGAAAGAGTAAATGCATTATGCTTCATCAGAAGAGAAGCCAAATGTGTCGGCTCTGTTCTCAGTTAGAGTGGAGATTTCTTCATAAGACATTTTAAATTGTGGGTGTGAGCAGTCTTGGATCAGATACTCTATTGTTGGGAAATGCATCAGATTTCATTTGAATTATCACTTTGGATCAGCAGGCGATACCCATATGCACCCTACAGTCCTAACAAAGTGAACACTCACCATTTATCTTTGAATATCCACATTAATGCAACAGTTTTACTATTTCATTACAATCAATGTAAATGATGATGCATACTTCCAGCAGATCTTGTAGAATCTCATTTATACCAAACTGAAAGGAGCAGGGGCGTTATTCATACTGAATGGCATGAAAGTATATTCGAATAAACCAAATTTGGTTTGGAAAGCTGTCTTCGACTTATTTCTCTCCTTCACCGTAATGAGATGATACGTCCCATGCAAATCGAGCACAGTGTATACTGTAGTGTTGTGAACCAGGTCAAACAAGATGGGGATTAAGGGCAAAGGGTACCATTTTTTAATTGTTTCTTTATTCAGTGTCCTGTAGTCAATGCAGGCCCGCAACTTGTGGTTCTTTTAAAGGTCAAAGAAGAGTGGCGAGGATGCAGGAGAGATGGAATATCTAATGAACCCCAATGCAAGGAGCTCATCCAGGTAACTCTTTGGATGCTTGGTCTCAGGATCTGACAAGGCATAGATGTGACTACAGGGAAGGACCGAGCCTGGCAGCCTATACAACAGGCAAGTTCTTTATGAGAGGGTAGCTACTTTGGGCCCGATTCACAGAATGAACTTACTACTTTTGGCATTCACAGAATGCACTTACTACTTTTGGTATTCACAGAATGAACTTACTCATTTCGGTATTCACAGAAGTTAGGACTACTAACTTTAGGACTCCTAAATGCCTTCTGTGAATACCGAAAGTCTTAAAATTAGGATTTTTCTCAATTTAGTAGTAGTAAAGTTAGGACTCCTAACTTTAGGATGCCTAAATGCCTTCTGTGAATACCGAAAGCCTTAAAATTAGGATTTTTCTCTATTTAGTAGTAGTAAAGTTAGGACTACTAACTTTACTCTTACTAAATTGATAACAATCGTAATTTTAAGACTTTCGGTATTCACAGAAGGCATTTAGACATCCTAAAGTTAGTAGTCCTAACTTTACTACTACTAAATTGAGAAAAATCGTAATTTTAATACTTTCGGTATTCACAGAAGGCATTTAGGCGTCCTAAAGTTAGTAGTCCTAACTTTACTACTACTAAATAGAGAAAAATCCTAATTTTAAGACTTTCGGTATTCACAGAAGGCATTTAGGCATCTTAAAGTTAGGAGTCCTAACTTTACTACTACTAAATAGAGAAAAATCCTAATTTTAAGACTTTCGGTATTCACAGAAGGCATTTAGGAGTCCTAAAGTTAGTAGTCCTAACTTCTGTGAATACCGAAATGAGTAAGTTCATTCTGTGAATACCAAAAGTAGTAAGTGCATTCTGTGAATGCCAAAAGTAGTAAGTTCATTCTGTGAATCGGGCCCTTTGCCTTTTGTTCATCTAATACATTCTGAAAGTCCTTGTATTCAATAGGTAGGAAAGCTATAGCTTCTTGATCATTTTCAGCAACAAATAAGGGTGATATTATATTTGTTTCAGTGCTGTTGCATAGCAATGAGTTAAACAATAGTCTGATTCCCAGAGTTACCAAGCATAAGGCCAAATCAACATCTGAGTTGTGGAACTGGAGCCTGGGTACTCCTAATATAGCCCTGAACAGTGGTGTGTTGATAAGTCAAAGGTCATGGTCTTGTTATGTCTGTTCTCACATACCAGACCTATTGGTGCTATCTGGTATTCAATCATGCAGGAAGAGAGTTCAGAGCTGTCCACAGCTCTAACAGGTTCAGAACCTGCCTTTTTAATCCTTTGAATCTTCAAGGAGCAAGCAATGGTGAGGTCTAAAACATTTCCAGTTGCCTCAGATTTGAAGAGCATGGGCACGATTTTCGACTACTGTGTGAAGTCTTATCTAAATGCACACCTTTCCAGTTGACCTCTTCACTAGCCGGGTCTCTTAATTTTCCTGTAATGCATCAGCTGTGGTCACTACAAGTTTACGAATTCCTTTTGGTTTCGCATAGCATTCTTTAGTGAAATGCCCCGCACTGCCACAGTAGAGGCATAAATTCAGTTTTCTTCTGCACTCTTTATCCTCTGCATTCAAAGAACCACATAATCCCCAAATTTGCATGGGTTCAAAAATGTCATGACTTTTGAGATTGGATTCCTTTCGTTCCGACTGAAATATTAATAGCTTATGCTCTCCACAAGAACTTTCACCTCTTCGCTTGGATAACCTGTGATCCATGAGCATGATTAAATCAATTAATTTGGAACAATCTGACATGGGATCCACAATCTTGGCCAACGAGTCCTTGAGCTCACCACTTAGGCCACTACAAAAGATCGAGGTTCTCCTCTCCTTTGGCCACTGAGTTTCCGTGACTAACCTACTGAATGATGTAATGTAAGGATGTAAGGAAGTAAATCAATACTTCCTTGTTGCAGGTTCAGCAGCTTATTATCACTCGCTTGAATGAAGGTATGTTGAGCAAAGAGACAACGCATCATCTCAAACCTTCCAAAACATTGCAAAACAGGGTCTTAATTTTCGATGGGTGAGATGGCCCAATTGGCAGCAGTGACTCCAAAATAAGAAATGATGGAGGGAATTCTGGCGGTATCAGTGGGAAATGCTGCAGGTTTGCACAGAAACTGCAACTGGCACTAAGTCCAGAATGTGTCAAACTTGCAGCTATCTCCTAAAGAGCGCTCAGGTGAAGCAGTTGAAATAGGTGTGTGTGTGGTGACAGTGACTTTGACCAGGTGACCTCCTTCCTGGTTTACAGACTGTGCTGTTGGGTGCCGAGATGCTCCAAACTGAGCAAGTTGCAAAGCCAGACATGGTCCTTTAGGCCAGCCCCTGTATCAGGTAGCCAAGGGGTATGACGGTGGTAATACCTTGCCAATTCTTTGTGACAGGTTTTCTTGTTGTAAGGACTGGACTTTTTGGCTTGAGTTGGGTAATGCTGTAGCCAATTTTAACACACTAGGGGTCTCCTCTGTAAGTTTCTGAGGTAGGTTGTGAATGCTGAATTGATTATGCGAGGACTGAAGGCCCTGTGGATGTTAATGTTTGCATTTTGGTGTTTAATGGCTTGGGGGCTTAGGGCCCTGGGGGATAATTACCACCAAAGAACGATGGCAAGCCTACAGGGCAGTGAGTCCCATGAACAGCCAGAAAGGTACTTAGACATGTGCTCAATCCCGCAAGATCCCTGTATACAAGGTACAGAAGGATTGAGAACATAAGCAAGTCAGGGTCATGACAAAGTTCATGCACAGCTCCACTGTCCCCAACTCCTTTCCTGAATCCATACTGGGCCTCTGAAAGAATAGAATTATTGGTGTCACACTGCTCCAATCTATGCAGGAGGACGCTGTCCATCAATTGTGCAGAGAAATCCAGGAGGGAGATAAGTTGTTACTTAGCACTTTGCGCCAGATCTATCTACCTTGTTAAAAATAGGCACTACGATGGAATCAGCCTGAATAAAAAGTATCATACCCTTGCCAATCATGTTAAACACATGAGTCAGGATGGGGCCCCAGAGTTCACCCATTGCCTTGAAGCATCAACTGGGATGTTGTCAGGACCGGGATCTTTACCCCCTGCACTACATTCTAGGACAATAAGGAGCTCATCCAGTGTAACTTCTAGAGGTCTATTACTAGTTTGATTGACACTTTTACAAATGTCTCCCTAGAGGGAATCAAACATTTTGGAAAAATGATCAAACCATGCTTGCAGGGGAACAAATGAA
This sequence comes from Lissotriton vulgaris, assembly GCF_964263255.1. Lineage (NCBI taxonomy): Eukaryota > Metazoa > Chordata > Amphibia > Caudata > Salamandridae > Lissotriton > Lissotriton vulgaris. The sequence continues at coordinate 53,500 of NW_028243396.1, forward strand.
GCAAAGCCAGGTGCTGTGTTATTTTAAATTTAAAAAAAGCGCAATATCAGTCTTTCAGAATAAAATGGCATCCTTGGCCTTGTCTGCCTGAGCCAGGTTGGTCCAAGCCTCTTCCGTGATCATCTTTCTGCGAGATACTAGAGCCAGATGATGTTCTTTTCCTAATTGTTTGATAGCAAGGTGGTCCCTAGGTGAGCTTATTACAAGGGTGTCAACCAAGCATGTCTCTTAAAAGACTTAGGTTTAGGGAATTGTGTCAATAGAGCATTACGGTATATAGCAATTGTTTCAAAGGCATAAATCCAACCAACATTGCCCACTTTCTTGCCATAACAATAGTTACACTCAAAAATATTCATTGTCAACAGTTTTTTCAATACACATTGCGGGTCACCCCTCACGTATTTAATTTAAACACCATTGGAACTAAATGGGTTGGCATTAATAAACTGGTGCACACCACGAAACTGTCAGCATGAAAGGACATGGAAAGCTAGAGGGTTAAGAACACTCACAGCAGTAGGTATTATCCTGAGCCTGATAACAAGATCACTAGCAGCAGAGGCAATTAAAATATGGCCAATGGTTGTATGGGCTCCTCTACCAATAAAAGAGTGAATCTGCTCATTTCTCACAGTACTGAAATTCTCTATAATAAACAATCATGTTTTAAAATTAAGTAATTGAGAGACTGCCCATAAGCATAGTGCGGAAAGTGTGAAGCAGCCACACCTTCTGGGACAGTTATGCCACACAAACACACCTAATCGAAAAAGAGCATTTTTGTGAGTTAAAGTTGTGGGACCAAAGGATATGATAATTTGAGTGGATAGGACCTAAACTTGTCTAAATCAAATCCACCCTTGATAAACAACCACACAAACTGATAATAGGGTGAAACAATGAGATACCTTCTAAAAACAATAGGTATCAAATTAGAGATTAAAATTTTCAAAGCCCCTTTAGCCCGACCTGACAGGGATGGGGTAGCTCCAGTCAAAGACAGAAGGAAACCCTTCTACATGAGTTGGTTCAATACTCAATGTTTTCTGAAGACATATCATGTGTGAAATAGAGAAAATGTTGATCCAGTCCGCAGCAGTTAATTTATTTTGAAGATGAAAAATGGTCCACAAAGAAGGAGTTGGGACAGGGGGACTAGGTGATCTTAATTGGGTCGTCTTAAGTGGTAAGGGAAAGTAGTTAAAAAAAGAAGCAGTGGGTCCAGCTATAGGCTCAGAATGGAGGCATAGGGGATGAACAATCTAATCAATGATGTTATCCAGACAGTAGAAGGTAGAAGTATCCTCAGGTATATGATGTCAGACTATCTTTTGCAAATCACTTAAAACCTCAAACCCATTCAATGTGTGAATATGAGATGGGCATTCAACAAGGAAGGGCTGACCAGGGGATGGAGTGACAAACACTTGTGGGACTTGATGCAGATGGCATAAAAATAACTGATAGGAATGAGTGTAAAATTGCCATGGCTTGAAGAGGAAAATGAAGACCTGGATAAGATTTCGCTAGCAAACCTATTAATTAATGATCACACAATACCCCTTAAATGTTTTTTTTATAGTTGGACCCTCCTTATCATCAGAATTTGATCATCTGTAGAAATTGGAAAGACAAACTTAGACTGTAGCCAGTTTAGGACTTTATTCCTTAGCTTGACAGGTGACTCAATTGTACCCGGGGCATAGGGAGGGACATTAGTAATTATTACCACATATGGGCAACAAGCAGGCAGTTTGTTGATGGTGACTATATTGGAAGATTCCCGGAGGTGCTAGGGGGCGCACAGCGGGATGGCTGCCTGAAGAGACAGCTCTGCCGGGCAGACCTTGTTTAACGTGAATTGAGCCGTTAAACAGACAAGACTGTATGCGGGCGACACATCACCGATGATGGGAAGATATACTGAGCTGGAGAGGCGCACAATAATTATCTAAAAGTGCCCTAATCGAAAGAAACGGCGATCTGAATGTTACGGCAAGGCGGAGACAAGATGGCGGCCGGGATCGCGATGTAAAGATACAGACAGAGCAGGACCAACAGAGCAACGCTTTGTACCCAAGATATGCCCTTAGGATAACAACGTAGGACAACACACACATTGAGGACATCTCTGCATTGTAAAAAACAAGTACGGAGTCGACAGAGCTTTTAAACTAAAGGGGCTAGAAATACTGGATTCAAAATGGCAGTGCCCATAACAAGCTACGAGGTGTAGAGCCAAACGAAAGGGTGACCCTGTCACAAGAGTAACATCGCCCAGCAGGAAGTTCTTATAAACTTTATGACTCCCACTAAGAGACGGTGAGGCCCAGAGACACATTCTGTAAAACGGGGGTAAAACGCAGTAACTCGATTGTATCTGTATGGATGGCATGTCTTGAGTGCGGAGCGTGATGGTAAACGGCGGAGACACTATGTATTTTTGCGGCTACGAGATGATCCGGAATATGAAACCGCTATGACACACTATGCTTGGAACTGTAGACCGTAATCTTTGACATGAACAAAATGTTAATTATGTGGTGGGGGGGAGGAGCTTCGTGGGCAACCAAGATGACCGCGTGAGCTCGGAGCTCCGAAGACCCTCCGACCCTCCGAATTAATCCTGCTCTCTATCCTACGCGGAGTTAAACCGTGTTGAAGTTGGGGACGACGACGCCATAATAGCCTGGCATTACGTGGGCGACGGCAGTGCTTCTACGCGGTGGCTGTCTGGTGAGGTGGGAGCTGCCCCGTTCCACGATAGAGGCCGGACCAGATTACCCAGCGGACTGAAGTGCTGGAGAGGCGGTGTAGGCGAGTACTGCTTTCTACCGTCTTGGGGCTGCAGGGACGACTGGGTCCTTCTCTGGACTGTGCGACCCCCGTCACCCTACATGGCGGGCAGGGGTGATCCGGACAAAGGGAAGCCTAGGGTCAGCAGAAAACCCTCCCTTTCGAAGCCCATTATTTCTGAGCGCTTCACCCTCCCGAGGGGATCGCCTGGAGCTTCAGGTCGCACTAAGGACACGCAGCGAGATGTGTCGCCGGATGACTCGGAACCCACCCTCCCGGATGTCATGGGAGCCATTGCGGGCATCATGGCCGAAATGCATAAACAGCATGAAGTGTTAACGCATAAGGTCGACACGTTGGCGATTGAAGTCAACCTCATCAGGGCCGATCTCGGCAAAACCAATGACAGAGTTAAGTCGCTCGACATAAAGACGTCGAGTTTAACTTCTGAGGTGACCGACCTGCAGTCGGAGATTCGGGACTTGAAGGCCACGAACACGTTGTTTGCCCGCAGGCTCGACGATTTCGAAGGACGGGCCAGGCGCCAGAACGTCCATATCATAGGCGTGCCTGAGGGCACCGAGTAAGATGCCACCGACCTTTTTGTTGAGAATCTTGTACTGAATCACCTAGCTCCCGGTGGGCTGAGCAAGTTCTTTTCGGTGGAGCGGGCGCACAGACTACCTGGAGGCCAGCCGAAACTGGGAGCCTCTCCGCGCCCCATCATTGCCAGAGTCTTCAACTTTAGGGACCGGGACGCTATCCTGCAGGCCTCGAGGAGAGGTGGCCCATTAAAGTTCCAAAATGCTGACATAAACTTTTTCCCAGACTTCACTCAAGCTGTGCAGAAACGTCGGCAAAGTTTCATGGGAGTCAAGCGTAGGTTGAGGAAGCTGGGGATGAAGTACTCTATGTTATTCCCGGCAAAACTTCGGATAGAACACGACGGCCGGGCAATGTTCTTCGACATGCCGGAGGCGGCTGGGGACTGGGTGGACACTTTGCCTCAACGACGGAGTGCCCCCGAGGATCAATCGGAGGGGGCGTCGTGCGGACCTGATCTTCAGGAGTGAGTGGATTTTCTCGGACTGCCTTCGGTGGATGGGCCTGCACATGCAATCAGTCGCGGACTATTGTCTTTTATTATTGTTCTTTGTCAGGATCGGGGGATATGGGGGGGATAGGCTGTCTCCTTTCTCCTCCGGGGGCTTTTCGTAGAGTAGTTTTTTTAGGGCGACAGGCACACTGCTAGTTGGGAGGGCTTTTTAGTCTAATGCAGGGGTGCAGGGTGGGGGGTGGTTGGTTTGATTGTTCTCTTTGTGTTTTTACTTCTTTCTTTTTCTTAAGGCAAGGTAACCATTCTTCTGAATACTATGTAGGGTGACCGTTCTCTGGGGGGAAGGGGCCCGTGCTTTGATGATGGGGGGTAAGACATTAAATGTACTGAGTTGGAATATGAATGGGCTGGGGGATCGCATTAAACGTGGGGTGGTTTTGCAAATGTTTAAAAGGTGTGTGCCCGATATCATATTGCTACAGGAAACGCATCTCATTGGTAATACGTGCCACGCACTCAATAGGAAGGGGTTCAAAATGGTGGCACACTCGGGGTTCTCTTCGGGGTCCCGAGGGGTGGGGATTATGGTGCGCATGTCTCTCCCGCTGGAGGTGGAGACTAGCGTAATTGATGATAGAGGCCGTTACGTTGCCGTTACGGGTAGGTGGGAGGGGCACACCCTGGGTTTGGTTTCTGTTTATGTCCCCCCTGGCTTACAATCGACGACCTTTCAGGATCTCGGGAGCGCCATTTTGGGCCTGCCTGAGGGACTGCTCATAGTGGGTGGCGATTTCAATGCAGTTGTGTCGGGGACCCTTGACCGCTTTCCATCCAGAGATCTTCGTGGTGCGCAATCGTGGCTCCCTGACTTCCTGAGTACCATGGGACTTATTGATTGTTGGAGGCTTCTTCATCCCGCCCAGCGGCAGTATTCCTTTCATTCGGGTGCGCACAGTAGCCTCTCCAGGATTGACTACGTCTTAGCTCCAGCTGCCCAGGCTTCGGCCGTCTCGGGGGCCAGCCTGATGGCCAGAGGTATATCGGACCATTCCCCGGTCTGGGTGTCATTTGATTTTGGTATCGTGGCAGCCTCCAGGGTAGCGCCGGTTATTCCATGGTACTTTCGTAACCCTAAAACTCGTGACCTCCTGGCTAAAGCCATTGACCTATATTTTTCCAAGAATACGGGCTCGGTGGCGTCGGCCCTGTCCCTATGGGAGGCCTTCAAAACTGCCCTGAGAGGAGAAGCGTTCTCCTTAATAGCCGAGGTGCGCAGACGCAGGGATGAGGATGTGGTGCGGTTGGAGTCAGAGATTGAGGATCTAGATTCTCAACTGGAAACTGATCCGACACCTGCTCTGTTACATGCTCTCTCTCTGAAGCAGGCGGAGTACCGGGCCACTGCTACTGACGCAGCCAAGGTGATGGGCAGAGAACAACAAGGGAGGATTTACGACATAGGGGAAAAGGCAGGCAAGCTTATTGCTTGGCTGGATAGGAAGGAGATGGATTCCCGTGTGGTGCCCAAAGTGTTAGGTGACGACGGGGTGGTTGTTACTGACCCCGACACTGTAGCCACGGCCTTTGCCGACTACTTCGAGTCCGTCTATACGTCGGTTTCTACCATGACTGAGTCGGAATCGGCTTCTTTCCTTGATGGGATTGAGTTTCCTTGCCTGTCGGATGCCGAGCGTGACGACATGGACAGAGGCTTTACGGCGGACGAAGTGGCGCTTGCGATATGCTCCTTACGTTCTGGCAAAGCTCCCGGCCCCAACGGTCTTCCGGTAGAGCTCTATAAGATTAAGGCTGATACTATTGCTGTACCCTTGCGATGTATGTTCCTGGAGGCACGCGAGGCCGGTGAGCCCCCGCTGGATCAGCGATTGGCTACTATTGTGGTTATTCACAGGGAGGGGAAGCCCAGGGACCTTTGTAGGTCATACCGCCCAATTTCCCTGCTGAACGCCGAGCCTAAAATTCTGGCTAAGTTATTGGCCAACCGGTTGGTGGGTGTGATCGCTGATCTGGTCCACCCGGACCAATCGGGATTTATACCCCATCGCAACACCGCCCTCAACCTTAGGAGGCTCCACGCGGTTATGGCGCGGGTTGACAAACTTTGTGAGCCGACCGTCCTGGCATCATTGGACGCAACGATGGCGTTTGATTCCCTCGAATGGAATTACCTGTGGGCGGTGTTGACTAAGTTTGGGTTCGGCCCCGACTTTATCAGTTGGGTTAGACTTTTGTACGCCTCCCCACTGGCTAATGTGATGGTCAACGGCCGTGTATCAGCTTCCTTTGCCTTGCGCAGAGGCACTAGACAGGGCTGTCCTCTGTCACCGCTTCTTTTTGCTCTAGCGCTTAAGCCGCTCGCTGCTTGGATACGCACCCACCCAGACATCTGTGGGATTAAGTGGTCGCCGGGTTTCGAGGACCACGTGTCGCTGTACGCGGACGATATCCTGCTCTACCTTACCTCCCCTTGTAAGTCCTTGATTGTTCCCTTTGACGTGCTGGGTACTTTCGGAGGATATTCGGGCCTAGTTATTAACTGGTCGAAATCCTATCTTTATGTGCTTAGTGGAGAAACCCCACGTCTTCCTAGGGGCTGTGCTATACAGATCGCGCTGCAGGGCTTCAAGTACCTGGGTATTTATATATCAACTGATGCCCGGACACGATACTCTAATAATCTGCTTCCCCCTCTTGCGCGCCTTCGGCGCGACGTGGAGGGTTGGAGAAGGCTGCCGCTGTCCTTGCTCGGACGTGCGGCACTGTTTAAGATGATGTCCCTGCCGAGATTCTTGTATGCGCTCCAGAACACTCAGGACCCCGTCCCTTCCAAATACTTTAAGGAGGTTGAAGGTTTGCAGCGGACCCTCTTATGGGAGGGCAGGCCGCGTATTGCTGTTGCCAAGGTGACGATCCCTTGGTACGACGGCGGTATCGCTTTGCCTGATATCCGGAGGTACTACTGGGCCTCCCAACTGGCCGCTCTTAACCATGACTTTAATGGACCGGCCGATAGTCCGGGGTATGCCATGGATCGGTGGCTCCTGGACGATGGGAAGTACTACAGAGCACTATATGCAAGATCTCTGGATGGAAGTATGACTGGCCCCACTAAGACTGCTGTGCACATTTGGAGGGCCATTACGAAAGCGCAGGGGTGGCAGGGTAGGCTTACTATGGCCACTCCACTCTATGACTCTGACTTGTTAGGTAGGATGTGGCATACGAAGGGGTTTGACCGGTGGGACCTCATTGGAATCTCCGAAGTCGATGATATGATGGCCAGGGGTGAGATAAAGTCTTTTGATGCTCTGCAATCTGAATTTCAATTGGGAGCCACAGAGTATTTTAGATACGCTCAATTGCGACACGCCCTTGCGGCAGCACTGCCGGCTGGAGAGAAGGTCCTCGAATCGTCCCCGCTAGAGGATAGGGTACTGGATGGCCACATGCCAGACAGTGCCATATCCCTGATTTATAAAAAATTGATCAACGTTCGCACAGATCTTTTGCTGGGTGTGAGAGACCGGTGGGTACGCGATGGAATTGAGCTGGACAATGAGGACTGGCAGTGTGCGGTGTCTTCCCCTAAAGAGGTGGCAATTTCGGCTAGATTGCATCTGGTTCAGTTGAAGATTCTCCACAGGGTCTATGTGACTGGCCCCAGGCTAATTCATATGGGACTCTCAGTGGACAGTCTTTGTAGGCGTGGCTGTGGAGAACTGGCCACATTCTTACACACCATCTGGGAGTGCCGTGTTATAGCCTCTTACTGGGGACGTGTGCATGCGGTGATGCGTGAGGTGACGGGGGTAGACCTGCCAGCGGAGGTCCGGCGCTGCTTGTTAAATGTGTGGGGTCCTACGGATTACAATAATGCTCAAACTCAATGGGTCACGCTGGGAAACATGGTGGCTAAGCGGGACATCGCCCATAAGTGGGGGGCCCAATCTCCCCCCTCCGTGGACCTATGGAAGACCAATATGGATTGGTGCATGCTCCGTGAGAAGACAGTGTACGTAGCCCGGGGTAAACCCAGGAGGTGGAGAGTGGTTTGGGGGGCCTTGAACGAATATAGGGGCGACATTTGTTTACCTCCCGATGCTGATCCGATAGAGGTTCGTCTTTCTCCCTAGCCCTCCCTTCCAACCATCTTCTCAATTAGCTGGCATCCTGGCTTTCTTCCCCCCCCAAGTTCGTTTGCTTTCTACAGTATAGTTACTCTAAGAAGCCGTTTGGACCTACCTACCTCCCGAGACTTTGTGTTGTCGCTTTTGTATTTTTCCTTGCCAATTCCTTTCTCTTAGTGTTTCCATTTCGTTAGTATTTTTATCGGTTTATTGTTCTCATATTATAAAACTAAACCTGAAATGTTTCTTTGATCTGATTTGCGCGCACCTTTTATCCGTTCTCTACAATGCTGCCTAGCCTCAGGGATATAAGGCTGAATAGCTGTGTGCCTTGGACTATAAATAAAGGTTTTTCAAAAAAAAATAAAAAATTATGTGGCGGGCTGTGGCGGGAATGCAATAACGGCACATCGCAGCAAAACATATGAGTCGAGACGGAGGCGGCCATCTTACACTAGACGTGATCGCCACATATGCCTGGATAGTCTCCATGTAAGTGGTACTTGGTGCCCCATATGATCGAACTTCGGCATAATACCGCATGAATTTTCATGAATATGTGAGATGGGGTGGAGGATCGTGATCAACACATATATTGCGGCAGTGCAAGATAACTGAGAGGAGGCCATATTCTCCTTGAGGTCTTGCTCCCTATATAATCACCTAAAATGGATGGATAAGCGGATACACTTGTAGACGATTCAACAATTCAGATATAGCAAAGATCTAGCGTTGGTTGCTGACTACGCACTGACGCCTTCTCTAGCAAGTCGTACGACGCAAATGATAGCCCCTAGCTGCATTGCCGACACCAACACCAACGCCATGAAGTGAAAGGGACACTTAACATATGAACGTCAGTGCGTTATTGGCTGGAACACTAATCCCAAGCACATGGAGAGTGTATCTGACCGCAATGCCTAGATGCAAGCGTGGTACAATCGATGCAGGAAGCACAAAGATGGTGTAGTCGCTTTGACACATTGACATGAACGTTAAAGATAGCTGTGGTGCTCTGGGCCATTAACGTAAAGGACAAGCAAGAGAACGACTGGAGCTGCGGACCACGTGTCACTGACAAAACAACACTTGATTACAAAAAATTCCAGATGATCCCCCTACTGGATAAGTACAACTAGATTATCAGATCCCACTGCACGGACGACGTAAAGAGTCTGCCACTGAACTGTTCATTACAACGTGCTATATAATTGATCACCATGAGTAAACCAGACAAACAACAAATGAAGATCACTTTTGAAACACGGAAAACTCCAAAAGGCCAGACTGGACCCACAGAAGACGAATTGGAGACAGGAACAACGGAAGAAAGCACTATGGAAAGTATTCTTAAAGCCATACAAACCAACCTACAAGATATCAATGGCAAACTTGACCACCTAACGGGACGGATGGATAGGATGGCTGCTAAAATGGATAAGCAAGGGGAACGATAGGAAACAGCTGAAAACCGCATTTTTGCGGTGGAGGATGAATCGCATTCCACAACAACCAAGTGTACAGGCATGGAACCAACAAATGGCAACTGATCTTTCAGGATAGGAAGAAGCGGCTAACGTCACCATCATGGACCCATTCTTGATCAACTCTGCTCTTGAGTTACCTGCCCAAGCTGATGAGACCCATTCAATGACGGATACCATCATCAATCTTTCGAATCACGAGATATCTCCAGCAGAAAGAAAAACTCTCAGCAAAGGACTCTCGTTCGTCCCCACAAGCAGACCAGATGCATTCACAACCAAATTGGAGTTGCAGAAATTCTTTTGAAAAATAAGACTCAAGTACTACTTTGGCAGAAACGAATGTACTCCTAATATGGCAGCAACACCATTCAAACCTCCATCCTCATTTACCCCTGGAGCACACTGCATGAGCCAACGCATACTGGCATTCGGACAGATAGTCATGCAAGAGGTGATGATGGGTTTGGAAGAAAAATGCTACATCAAATATAACATCTCTAAAGAGGAGAAGGTGGCGCTAAAAGAACTAAGCAAGAACAGCTCAATCATTGTGAAGGCAGCAGACAAAGGTGGTGCAGTGGTGTTACAAAACACTGAGGATTATGTCACCGAATCCAGGAATCAAATGGGCGTGAGAGAGAGTTACCAACCCACCCCAAAGGATCCCACACCTGGCATCAAGGCACTGATTGTGGCTCTGGCAGATGATGGCCTCAACAAGGGTTTCCTCAGTCCACCAGAAAGAGAATTCCTGACAAAAAAGGAACCACTCATCCCAACAATCTACACTTTGCCAAAAGTGCACAAGAGGCTAGTCAACCCTCCTGGGAGACCAATCATATCAGGGTGTGGCTCTGTTTTGGAACCAGTGAACCAGTTCAATGATCATTCTCTACAACCCATGGTATCAGAGACCAAGTCATACGTAAGAGACTCCATGCACATCATCCAATTGCTGGAAGGACAACCATATGATGAAACCACGCAATTTATGGTCACTCTGGATGTCGCCTCGATACCCCAGGATAAAGCCATCAATGTCATCCAAACTATGTTGGATAGACGCCCTGCACCACATTGGATACCCACCAACTTCCTCATCAATCTCTTGGAGATTGCCATGGAGCAAAATTACTTCATTTTTCAAAAGCAATTAAATTTCCAGTGCAAAGGAGTGGCCATGGGTGCGACCTATGCACCGAGCCTAGCTAATGTCTACATGGACGACTATGAGGAACAGCACCTATACACGGAAGAGAACCCGTACATCAACTCAATATTGATATGGAAAAGGTATATCGACGACGTCATTATGATCTGGTCGGGTACAGAAGCTGATCTGAAAGACTTCTTTGAATGGCTGAACACCAGATGTAATGATATACAGTTTACCATGAATTATGACAGGAAAAACATTGCGTTCTTGGATCTCAAGTTGCAAGTGGAGATCGGGCTGATCTTCTGTGATCTATACAGAAAGCCCACAGTAAGAAATACATTGCTTAAATATGACTCCCATCATCCACGCAACCTACGTGACAATCTACCATTCGGACAGTACTTGCGAATGAGGTGTAACAGTACTAGAAGAGCAGACTACTTCAAGGAAAGTGAAATTCTAACCAAGCGCCTACGTGATCGTGGGTATCCCCTTGGCCTACTCAAATGAGCCAAGAAGAGGGCTTGTTATTGTCCAAGAGATGAACTGCTTATCCCTAAAGAAAAGAAACCAGCCATGAACAACTTGGTATGTGTCACCACCTTCCACTCTAAGAGCAACATGATGAAGAAAATCGTGAAGAAATATTGGAACTTGGTCGCTCCAGAATTGGAGTTGAATGAAAGTCCACTCTTCGCATTCAAAAGAGGACGCAAAGTCAAGGACAATGTTGTTAAAGCATTTCTGGATCCTCCAAAACCACCAACCCTTCGAGACCATCTAGGCCTGCCACCTGTAACTGGACATTTTAAATGCAGTACATGTAAAGCGTGCCCTCTCAGCATTGAAGGACCTAGTTTGATGCACAACAACAGAACACACACCCTGCCATCACTGACAAACTGTATAGTACCACCGTAATCTACGTGATCCTCTGTCCATGCGAAAAACCATACGTTGGACAAACCACGCAGAAGGTCAAGACAAGAATACTACAACACATGAGCAAAATCTGCTGCAAAGTGCAGGGAGCCCCCATGGTGGACCACTTCATGAGCAAGAATCATGATCCAGGTAGTCTGCGATGTAGAGTACTGGAGAGTATCAATGCCAATCCAAGAGGAGGGTCCACGGCATCTGCACTCAACAGAAAAGAGTGCAAATGGATACATATCTTGAACTCTGTATCGGATGGCCTGAATGAACATGAGGAAATTTCTAAACAAGTGGGCCTATTATAAACCTGCCTAGCCCATAGACTCTATTTGGCCCTAATCTTTGTTCCTCACACCCTGTCTTGAACAAGGGTTTTTTTTTCAATTTATGGGTGGTTTTCTAGGTACATTCCAGTTTTCCTGCTAGAAACCAGTACTTCAAAATGCTAACACACTACATGTACTTTGTGGTTATAGCGCTATGCACTTTATGTAATGTCATGTATTATTTGGAATGGCAACATAGTTAACTACTCGTGGTTGGAATTAACAGATTTGTTTCAGACCATGCTATAAACTACTTGGGATTGTTACTTCCAAGCCACTCTATGTGGCCTGTTTAACTGACCTTTTAGAAGTTTTATATTGTTTATGCACATAAAATGTACAGTCACCTTTTTTATCAACTTGGTATGTTTCCTTCAATCCAGATCTTATATATTTTCAGCTGACCATAACAAGCTTTTCCCTCCACGCCACTTTTGTGAGAGATTTCAGGCTTCCATGCGTAGCCTAGCAACCGCCGACCTCACCCCCGTCATCGCGTGGCACACGCAATACAATCTGGCCAGAGCTCCGGTTGCCAGGCTACGTACGTACAGAGCGTACACGAGGGCTTTCGTTTTCCATTTAAACACAGCAGTCTAGGCAAGCATCAAAGCAAAAATATCCGAATGCGGGCGGATCATTACACCCGTCATCTATGGACCGTTTCTTTCCATGACCACGGGGTAAGAGTAAGTTATTGGCTAGGATGCAGGTTTTCCGCTCCTTTAAGCCTCTCCATATATTCCCGCTATCCCGCACCGAGATGCCCGCCGAGTCTTGTACTCTTACTTGAGCGCTCCCTAACTACCACGAAGGGTAGCTTCATGACTTCGTGTGAGGGCGCTCATTCCAATCTCGCACTAGGGGCCCCCTTATTAGGAGTCACCTAGCTCGCGCATGGCTTAATTCAGGGCGGCGTGCTTTTACGGTTGCACCGCACTCCCCTGCACCAATCGGCCAGCCTGGTTTACAACTTGCATAACCGGCACAGGGCACAAGTCTATTTTTTAAAAACCACAGGCACGGCACACACCTGGACTACATAGGCACAGTGATCAGTAATATTATTTGTGTCATTCAGCCCCACTTGGCGGGATCGTGCATTCTATTAATTATACAGTCATGCGCTGCCCCTTATATTGTTTTCAGGATTAGTTTATATACCTTTGCGTGCCATTAGATTAGATTAGTTAACAGACACCGGGATCATGCATTATATTAATTATACAGTCACGCGCTGCCCCTTATATTGGTTTCAGGATTAGTTTATATTCTTTTGCATGCCATTAGATTAGATTAGCTTACAGACACCGGGATCATATATTTGATCCGTCCTTTCTATTCCCTCATTAGGTCTGACCTTTTTGGCAACCCACCAGGCTGAGATCCCTCCTCCTGCTCCTCATGTAAGTATCACTGCTCACACATGTCATTAGTGACCTTAATCCCAATTAGATTCCTCTCTGAAACACCCCCTTTTGCCTTTCAGACTGTCCCCCCCTCCTACTTGTCTTGATAAAGACCCGCCACAACCACCAACTGGGGTGCACCAGGGTAGAAACGTCGACGCTTTACCACAGGTCCAGATACTCCAGGAGCATGTACATGAACCTTTCTGTCTCCTTGGAGAAGAATTAATTCTCTGGCCACCCCTATTACTTGTATATATTTTGTGTATATGTGTCACTGTATTTGATGCACTGAGCACTTTGTTCACCACCAGTCACATTTCCAACATTTGTGTATTGTTTGATGGTCCGATCATCATTTATTGAAACCATTGGCATCATTGAATGAATTAATTCAGATGTAACATGTTTGTTTTTTATTAATATAAAGCATTGCTGGAAATCAATTCCTATTTCTCTATATGTCCTTGTTTCAGAGAATTTGTTTTCAATATGTATTGAGTGCACCAAGCCTTTTTCAAAGTGATTGTTTTCACCCAACAGAACCACCTTTGTATTTAACCACGATTACCCAGGTTCTGAGGGACACAGGGACACCCATTTCTATGTAAACCGGGATAAACATTGTGGTTGAGTCTCTCTTACTACAGGGTATCAATAAAAATACCAATTGCCCCTGTATTAGTTCCATCATTCCATTGCCTAAGTGCAACACAGAACAATATAGGTACATACAGGATTCATGCCAGATAAACAACATTGGACCTGTTGTGCCTGACAACAATACAATATTATATTCTATACCTTTTGAGGCAGTGTACTTTTTGGTCATAGATCTTTCCTCTGCATTTTTCAACATTTGAGTGCATCCAGAGAATGAGTACCTCTTAGCCTTCGCAATAAAAGATACCCAGTACACTTTCACTATAAAGTCCATGCCTTGCAGGAATGGGGGTGCATGCAGACAGGTGGGCACACCATGTGCATCCCATGACCCTGCGGCAAAAGGGGACCCTGCAGGCCTCCCTAAATTTCCTCACCCCACAGTTTTAATGACAGGCTCATAGCTCAGGAAGCTCCTAATATGCGTGGAAGTGTCGCAGCAGCCCTGCCAAGCATATTCAGGCCTCTCACCGCCTTGCCACTGCCACAGGATCCATGATTTATGGAGGTTGCAGAAGTCCTGTGGTGATTTCCACAGCCATATTTGCAATATGGTGGGCAGACCACTACTCTGGTGGTCCAGGGACCACCACCATTGGTTCAGCGGTCCAATGGGCCACCTAACTTGTAATCAGACCCTTAGTCTTTTTTAAGAAGCTCCAAATCCCCCAGGAGGGCAACCCTGAATCTGTATCCGACAAGGTGCATCAGAATCAGACTCCTTTGCCACATGGACCCTGATGGTCCTGGAAGGCTTGGGCGTTTCTAAGGCACAACTTTTCATTGCTTCTCTGGGTCATTTATAAGGTTCCCAGTGCCTTAACAATAGAATTCAATCCAGCAGAGGCAACCAACAAGGTCAGGTACAAGTAAAGTTGGTACTGGTAAACTTGTCAATCAGGAAAAAATGTGTTGTGGCTATGTAGCCATCAGGAGGCCAGTCAAAGTATCCCAGACTACAGGCTAGCAATGTCCTAACTTCTGTTGTGGACGCTCCCCTGAAGCGAATAGTTCCTCGGCCAGGCACAGATGGGTGCTGGTTCAAAATGCCTTGTTAATGATATCACCATCTTAAAGATGCTACAGGGTTGCATGGGGAACTATGCACTTATATCAGAGTTGGAGTAATACGCTTGAGCCTCTTTAGGGTTTCATGAGAAGTGTTGTAGAATTATGGATGGCTTTCAGAGGAAAAAAACACACAAAAAAGGTTAGATAGGGTCAGAGGCCAGAGTTTAAAGACCAACTGGAATATTCAGCCCAAACTGACAGGTAAACACAAAATATATACCAGCATCTATATGATAAGAGAACTAAAGAAGAAAAATTCTTAACAAGACTCAAAAATGTAATATGGCATTTGACATAAGAGTTTATGTGTGTGGATTCCCATCATTCACCAAGCCTGGTGATTAGCTTCATCATTTGGGTATCCTTTTGTATAGAATGACATTCCAGCTCTATATATATCAGAGCTCTTGAGTGTCAAAAGGTATAGTTACCAAGATGAGCAAGATAGAATATGTGGGAACAAGTTATTAAGTGCAGTGCAAAATGAGAAGTGCAAAAATATAAAATTGATGCCTGAACAGACTGTGAATTTTATTAGTGTCTGTCACGATCAAGGGTTAAAAACACGACTCAAGGACCAGTTTTAATAAATAGCTGTCCTCAACAGAAGTGGTCAACATGTTTCAGCACTCAACGGCAAAAGATTAAGCCATGTGCTTTCATCAGGACCTCTAAAGATAATAAAGCTACTGCTATTAACAAAATTACAAAAAGGATATAGTGTGAGTATGACGTCTCACAATCCAGAATTCCTCGTGGGATCAACAATGTTCTGAAAAATAAAATAGCACAACACACAAATGAATCTTGAAAAAGAATATCTTAATAGTTCTTATAAGTATATGTGGTAAGAAAGTATTAAACCATCACACACACACACACCCAGTCAATGGGGCAAAACTCCATCTTACCTTATTAGTATGGAGGACAAAACCTCACCCCACCTGGCAACAGCTCAGCTCAGCCCACTTCCTAGAGTTGAACCGTAAACTTGAGGACATGTTGTGGACTGTTTTAGAACAACCTTATATTCCACAACATGTCACTGATATCTCTACATTTCTACTCCTTAGAGAACAGAGATGGGGTTTTAGACTTAAGAGTGATACACAAGGACCTAATAACTCCATCCCTTGGTCCTCTTTGTAATATGTCAACTTTTCCAGAAAGAACTAAAATAGCCCATATGTAGCTTTAATAGACTTTGTTTGTTGTTTATTGTTCAGTTGCATAATGGTCCGTTCATACCTGGTGGTCCAGATTGGTGTCCCTAGAATCCTTGGGTATGTTACCCAGCTATGGACAACTATCCCTTTGGTTTTTGGTTATGAGTATTTGGGGGCTATGCTAAGTGACGAAATTTCATCCAAGCACATGGCTTAATCTTTTTCCGTTGAGTGCTGAAACATGTTGACCACTTCTGTTGAGGACAGCTATTTATTAAAACTGGTCCTTGAGTCGTGTTTTTAACTCTTGATCGTGACAGACACTAATAAAATTCACAGTCTGTTCACGCATCAATTTTATATTTTTGCACTTCACATTTTGCACTGCACTTAATACCTTGTGCCCACATATTCTATCTTGCTCATCTTGGTAACTATACCTTTTCACACTCGAGAGCTCTGATATATATAGAGCTGGAATGTCATTCTATACAAAAGGATACCCAAATGATGAAGCTAATCACCAGGCTTGGTGAATGATGGGAATCCACACACATAAACTCTCATGTCAACTTGCCATATTACATTTTTGAGTTATGTTAAGATTTTTTCTTCTTTAGTTCTCTTATCATATAGACGCTGGTATATATTTTGTGTTTACATGCCTTTCAGAGGAGCCAGTTTAGTGTCAGGAAGGATGCATAGATGGGCGTCACCTACATCATAGGGCAATATGCCTTACAATTTTAGAATACAAACTAATGAACCTTTGAAAAGGGAATTTCTTTTTTCATTTATGCAGAGGTAGCTTCTTATGAAAGAAACTTAAATTGGTCAACGATTCTGCCATGATTGTGAGATGTTTGGTAGTATTAATTCTATGATTTTCGGAAAAAGTGTTGTCATTCATGAGTGGAATTTCCTGCACAACAAGCATACCAAGCCATAGGAAATTACCCAGTAAATACCTCTCTGGATTTAGCACGTGTACGATTCCATTTTCTTCCATCTCTAAATTAAGCCTCATACTCGTCATTTATAACTGTTAGACCTGCCATAGTTTTGTGTGGTTTCGCCTGACTTTTTGCCTTCTGACCTCCTGTTTTGACTGTGTGCTGAACCTTAGGACTCTGTGCACCTTTTCACTGCTGCCTAGTGCTAAAGTGCATGTGCTCTGTGTCTAAAATGTAATGGAATTTAGTTTCGCCATGATTGGCATATTTGAATTACTTATAAAGTCCTGAGTATAGTAAGGAAACATGGCATCTGCCCAGTCCTTCAAATGCAAACTCCGCAGTGCTCCTCCGCTGTGTGTATCCCTCTTTTGATGCTGTGCCCATTTACCTACTACCGGCTGCTCCTCTGCACTTGATCTCGGCTTTGTTCCTGCCTTGTCTCTGGCCCTCCGGGGCAGCATTGGACCGGGCCAGATGTAGGTGTATTTTTGGGCTCCTGGCCCCTAAAGACATGGTGGGGTGGTCCACCTGCAGTTGAATGCCGACCAGTATGCAGTATGCCAACAACTTGCTTCCAGGCGGGGGGTGGCTGCTGCAGGCAGCCCTCGGCATCCGACTGCTAGGCGTGCGCGGATCTCCTTCTGGGGCGCGCCAGGCAGGGTCACCCGCTGCTGGGTGCTTCAGCATTTGCCTGAGTCTGAGAAGCCTGCAGCTGAAAGAGCCCCCAGCAGTCAGTCTTCCCTGGGACATTCTGGTAAATTAGCACCAACACCAGCCCCACCATCTTTCATGAGCCGTAGAAGGGCTGGACAGATTAGTTTGGTGCATTTATCAAACCCTCAGCGACCGCTGGGAAGGGGGAGCAGAAGAAGTCCCCCAAGAAAAGGACTGTGCAGGATTCTCAAGTAAGGGGGGCTATCCGTATTGTCTGGTGGGGTAATTGGTGGGAAAGGTGTGGGGCAGCAAAACAGGTATGCTCTGAGAAACCAAAGTATCAGTACAATGGACATTCCCTCACTTACTCAAGGCTCTATATGTTGAAAAATTGAGGTCAAACAGAGAGGTAGGAAAACCGGGGGCATTATCACAGTAAACACCAGTTTTAACTCCACACCGGTGTCATCTACCGCAAATGATCCTTCACCCTAGACGCTTCAGAAGAAGCAAGCAGCATGAGTCAAGATAACCCCCTCACCTAGATCCTTCTTCAAAGTGCAAGCCAATGTACAGTCCAAAGGGCCCAATAAAATCGATCTTTCTGTCCCCCCCTGGTGAATCGACTGGACTCACTGAAGATAAAAGGATGTTTGTAATTAGTATGGGGTCTAACAAACAAGGAGCTAAAGTAGAAGCACTTTGCATGGACATTAAATCTACCAACGTATTTTAGGTACTAGGTGATAAGGAACCTGACCCAATTGAGGGGGGAGCCTGATGATCGATTCTTTCTTCACTACGGAGAACCCTAGCATAACTTAAGGCAGTCAAAAACATCCGGGTCTGGTGAAAATATTAGATGCCTTATCTTCAGAAATAAGAAATAAGTTTGACCTATCAGGTAGAAATCAAATTAAAATTCAAGCGACTAGCGCAACCTTGGAAGCAAAAATTTCCTCTATCACAGAGAGAATTTTTTTGATACAAGCCTCTTTAGAGGCCCTTAACAGGGAGGTGGTACTTAATCAATGTGAAATCAAAGCCCTAAAAAGGGAGACACAGGTCTACTAGATAAAATAGAGTCACTGGAAAAAAAAGCGAGGCGTTATAATATTAGGATACTTAACATACCTGAGGGGTTTGAGGGTGATAATAGTAAGGGCTTTGATGTAAGTCTACTGAATGAATTCATCCCCTCTGTAGACCTGGTGAAGCTGAAGGCAGATGTCCATAGGATTCAAGGAGACCCCTTTTAAATAAATCTGAATAGGAAGAAGCCAAAGAAAATCCTGATTAACTTTAAATCTAATACTTTAAAAGAACAAATTATTTCGGAGGCCCTAAATGCTGGTAGCTTCACCAAAGAGGATTGGTCGGTTAGTGTATGGTCAGGCATCTCTAGGATTACACAGGTCAGACAGTGAGAGTTAGGGAAATTTATACTGGAGTTGAGGTCACTAGGCGCTACAGCCCAATTGAGATTTCCGGCGCTGCTTAAAGTTATGTGGAATAACAAGATGCATAGCATTTGGGATCCTAAGGAGGCTGGAATCCTCATTGAGCAGATAAGGGCACAGCTAAAGCACAAAAAATAATAGTCAAACACCACAGGGAGGCAAGAGCTTCAAAGGGTATAAGATCCAACATGCCTGTTTATTTATGTTAGGGGTAGGGTTAGCCAAGGTGGATTGGTTTCACTAGATGAGATATTTTGTTTAGAAATTCACTGGGTGGGGTGCATATGAGGAAAATGGAGAAAAAAAATGTAAAGTCCTCATTTATAGCAATCTAGAATTAGGGGCCAGATGTATAAAAGAGGGGAGCATGTGTCAAGATGGGAGATGCCTTTATGAAAGAAAAATATTAGGATACCAGATTTTAGAAAACAGGTCCCTTTACAAACTTTTAACATGGAATGTCAATGGGCTTAGAGTGGCCAGTAGAAGAAGAACATTTTTGCCATATTTGAGTCAAGCCGAGTGTGAAATCATGATTCTACAAGAGACCCATTTAATGCAAGATGAATGGGAGGCCATCCAAGCTAAACAAAAGGGGATTATAGTGTCTGCCCACACCAATCAACCATGTTGCACTAAGAGATTGACCTTACTTATTAGAAAATCTGCCAAAGCTATTTTAGGAGAGTGTAAAGTTGATGATAAGGGGTGCTGAATGATAGTAAATGGTAAAATATAGGAGGCATGGTATGCTCTGGCATGCTATTATAGACCATACATCTACGATGACATGCCCCTGAAATCCTTATATTACCGGCCGCTGGAGATTAAGGCTCCAATTGTTTTGGGAGGTGATTTTAACATGCTACTAAATCCCAATTTTGATAAAACTAAAATCAAATGAGATGAATTTGAAAATGAGATGGTTTATCAAGACAATGATGGAAGACCTAGGTCTAATAGATATACGGAGAGGTAAAACTAAGGGACTATGTGATCATCAAAATTTTACTTTTCATAATAAAAGGCGCGGGAATGCCTCTAGAATTGATTTCTTCCTGGCGGACTCTAGGCTGGTTAATAGACTTAAAAAGGAGAATCATATTCCGGAGCACCTTTTTGACCACTTAGCAGTTCTCTTAGAGTTGCAAATAGTAAGAGGGTATGCCAATGGAAGGTGGACTTTCGATAGATCTTTATTATCTGACCCAACAGTAATAGCTCAGTTTACGAGAGACACACTGGACTTCTTCAAAGTTAATGCCTCCTCATCGCCATTGCATGTAATATGGCTTCCCATGAGGTCTATTTTAGGGGCAGAGTAATTAGTTGTGCTGCAAAAAAAGGCTCAAGGAGACTAGATACAAGATAAAAGAGTTGGAAAGTGACATCTCAAGGGCAATGAGCGAGAGCATCCTACAACAAGAAGGGCAGGACCAGGTTAAAAAGGATACCACAATTAGAACAGCAAGACAGGCCTTAGCAGACTACTTAGATTATATTCTATGGAAAAAGTGGGAGGTTAGCAAAATAGCCCACTATGAATATGGAGAAGCGTTCTTTGGAAATCTCACATTAATTATACGAGATATATAATATAAAAAATAGTAGACAAAGAGTCGGGGAGAAGATACACAGAGAACGGAGAGATAGATCAATCATTTACATCTTTTTTCAAGAGCTGTGCACTGAGGTCTTGAGAGTCTCTGAGAGCCAGGTAACAGACTATATCAACAGTATAGTGCCACCTTCACTTTGTAACGAGTCAGCACAGTTGCTTAACCAGAAAATCACATTAAAGGAGGTTAAGGCAGCAGTTAAAAAATTAAGGAGAGGCAGCGGAGCCAGGGTGGATGGTTTTCCCAATGAGATTTATATATCTCTATCTGAGGAAATTGTGTTTGTTTTGGCTAAGATGATCAACAGCTTATATTGAGCTGTTGAGCCCGAAGTCCTGGGACGAATCGGCCATCATCTTAATTCTGAAACCAAGCACGGACCCCAAAAGCTGTGAGTCCTATAGATGAATCTCTTTGCTGACCTCCGTTTATAAAATCTATGCACAAATTTTAGCAAAGAGGTTAGAGTCTGTGATTGGTTCACTGGTCCAGGCCAATCAGAAGTGTTTTTATCAAAGGATGTCAATTGCATGATTTAACACACAAGTTGATAGGTGCAGTTGATATAGCATTAGTAAATAACTTAGCCAGCACTGTTTTTACATTCAATGCTGCAAAAGCTTTTGATAGAGGGAGTTGTTTCTTTTTTACGTCAAACGATACATCAATTCGGCCTAGGAGAAT
Source organism: Lissotriton vulgaris (assembly GCF_964263255.1). Classification (NCBI taxonomy): domain Eukaryota; kingdom Metazoa; phylum Chordata; class Amphibia; order Caudata; family Salamandridae; genus Lissotriton; species Lissotriton vulgaris. Next base: position 75,094 of record NW_028243396.1, read on the forward strand.
GGTGTGTTAAGGCTATTAGCGCCATTTATAAGACACCTACTGCGAGGATTGTGGTTAATGGGAACCTTACTAAGCCAATTAACACAGAGCAAGGGACAAGACAGGATGCCCCTTATCCCTTGAGCGTTTTAACTTATACATCGAACACTTAGCATGTAAAATTAGGGCAAATCAAAATATCTTGCCGTTTGAATGGAAAGGGTGCGTGAAAAAAGTGGGTCTTTATGATACCGATCTGATGACTTTTACTAGGGATGTTACCCATACCTTGCCTGTGTTAGAGCAAATTTTAAACGATTTTGGGAACATTTTTGGCCAATAAATCAACCGACAAAAAACTGAGATCATGTCTTCGAACACTCAATTAAATAACCCTTTGACAAGAGAAGAGATACCAAGGGGTGCAGGTTACTCAGAGCCTTCGTAAGATGGCCCAGGTAAATTTCGAGAAAAAAAAAAGAGACTAGAGCATTGTTAAGGTTCTGGAGGGAGCGGATCTTCCGCTCTCAATCTTAGGTCGCTCCAACTTGATGAAAATGTCTATTTTACCAAAATTCACATTTATTTTGATGTGATCCCGCAGTTTTTCAATCCTAAAGCCATAAAAGCTCTGCAAGGAGAAATATCAAGTTTTATCTGGTCCTGCAAGAGAGTGAGGATCGCATTGAAAAACTGCAAAGATCGAAGTTGGAACGTGACATTGCAGGTCCTGATTTTTGCTTTTTCTGTTAAAAAATATAAGACCGCTTCTATCAAACTCAGTTTTCTTTTCCCTTTGCTTCCAAGCTATGACAAAAAATGTACCTTTTGACGATGATCAGTTCCTTTTTAAGTTTGGCCATGCAAAATTCTTTAAGAAAGTCAAATTAAAGATTTCAAGAACAGCAAGTGAATTTGGTACCAGATTAGAAGGATCTTGAAGATGCCATATTACAGCACTGGTGCTCCGTTTTGGAACTCTCCAGGGACTCCTAATTGCCTACAGGATAAACTGGTTATCTCATTGATGGAAGTAGGAATAAATAAATGGGGGCAATTATTGCAGGACAACAAATTAATTGCCTGATAATTTCTAAACTTCACAACTAGCCAGAGGCTTTCTAGGTTTAAGTTTAACCAATTGTCAAGATGGGCTCATGGCTTAGGTGAAGATTGGGAAAGAAACGAAGACTGGTAAAACAAATTGCTTGGGCCCCTTCATCAACGCAAAGAAGTTTCCAAATGATACTGGATGCTGGTTAAAGGGGACTCGTTGCCAACATCTATGGAGGAGTTCTGGAGGAGAGACCTGCCGACACTAGAGACAACATATTTATGGCAAGTATGGATACTCACTTTATGGTCGGTTGCTAATGCTACACCACTCAGAAGAAACCATCTGTTTACAGTTCAGAGAGCATACTAGACCCCTAGAAAGCTATCAAAATTGGGACGGGGAGGAGCCAAAGCCTCCTTCAAGTGTGCCATTGTGAACGTGGATGATATTCATATTTTCCGGCGGTGTCCTCAGATCCAGGATTTCTTGCAAGATATTGAAAAGATTATCTCAGAAATTCTGGGATAAGAGATTGAGGTAAGCCCTGCTTTAGCTATTTTGGGGATTTTGCCAGTAGATGCGACTCAATTTAAACTTATAAAACAACATGAACAGCTATATTTGTCCTAATTTTATTGGCAAAAAGAGAAATCTGTCTGAAAAGGGTCTCTCCTATGCCTCCAGTATATCTGGCCTGTGTTACCTCCGCTAAAAGAGTTAATTGGCTTGACTGCAGCTGTCTATCTGAAAAAAGAGCAAGATTGTGGAAGGCGTGGGGAGTATGGGCTAACAAGATTCATTAGATAATATCAAAGTACCGTCCTATGAATATGTAACAAGTAAAATCCTGGCAAGGAGGATGAGTTACTGCCAGGTTGCTACTCTCCCCTTCGTCCCCCTTGTTTTCTTGAGGTTGGCTCTTTGGAAACCTCAGAGATGGCTGGAAAACCACAAGTAGATAAGCCCTTTCTCCTCAGGCCTCATCTATGAGCCTGTACCACTTAACAAGAAAATTACCTATTTGTGAATAAGGACAAAAAAAGATAACAAACACAAATAGTCCCTTGTACAGTGCAGTACATGTGCCTGGGCCGGTTAATCATATACTACTAGAGGTCCCGCAGCACTGATTGTGCCTTTCACATGAGTAGCCCTTTAAACATGACTCAGGCCTGCCAATGCAGAGCCTGTGGGTGCAGTTTTAAACTACCACGTCAGCTTGGCAAGATCACTGACTTGGCAGGCCTAACCTTTCCTTTTATTACATATGTGTTACCCCTAATTAGGCCCTAAGTAGCCCAAGGGGCAATGTGCAAAAGGTAGGACATGCACTTTGGATTCTTACATGGCCTGGTAGTGAAAAACTGCTACATTTCTTTTTCACTACTTCAAGGCCCATCTCTCCTACAGATTAGCATTGAAGCTGCCTTGTAACACTTTACAAGTGTAACTTTCATTTGGAAAAATATAGGAAGAGTAAGTTTGGTGTCTCTGGACTCACAATTTAAAAATACATCTTTTGTTGAAATTGCTTTTTAAATTGCAGGTCTGAGAATGTCACTATTGGAAAGTTGCCATTTTCTTACCTTAGTTCTGTTAATCAAGGAGAGAGAGAGGAACTAGAGTAGCTAGTTCATTTCTCCTGGGATATAGTGGTTAATCAAAGAGAACCAGCTATGTCTGTATGCTATGTATCTGTATGGGAAACCATTTGGTTTAGTATGAAGGCCCTCACCCACTAACCTAGTTGGTGGCATGCTTCATCATCGGGCCCCACCCGAGGCACCGAGTGCGCCTCAGGTGTGCTGCGATGCCAGATTACTGTGGAGCGGGTTTTTTCCCATGCAGACACATAGCATACAGACATAGCTAGTTCTCTTTGATTGACCATTTTCTTACTTTAACTTTTCTGTGCCTCTGCCTGTCTCTGGAATACACATCTGGGTTGGGTGACTGCTGGGCTTTGTGCATTCCCTATAGACAGTCAAACACAAAGGCAACTGAGGTGTGCCCTACATATCTTGTTGGCCTATCACCAGGATGATGGGTTTTCCTGAGCTAGAGTAAGAGGGAAGAGCTGACATTTGCACATGAATAGGGCTCTGCCTGTCCCCATATAAAAATTTGCATACTCCCTGTTCTGTTTTTGAAAAGCACCCAGGCTCTCACAATGTCACAAATTTTATTGAAGACAATAATTTGTCAGGACGACCCAATGAGATAACAGATGAGAAGAGATTCCTCATAACCCAGGAACCAAAGAAAATGTAATCATATATTCAATTGATAATTTATTCATATATTAACAATATGTTATATTTGCTACAAAAGGACAAGGACTAAGACATATAAATCATGCTTGACATAATTTTAAAAGCTTTCTTCCAGGATGTAATGTCGGTCCAGTCCTTGTGTCCGAAAACACACGAAAGACAGCCAACGCTCATTTCGTCACCACTGTGACTTTCTCAAGGCAAAAAAAAAATAGTAGATTTGACCAGTAACCTCTGTATTGTCCCGATAGTACAGAGAAGCTCCACAATTCAAGACCCGTAATCTATATGCTTGTAAATTCAGCATTCGAAATTTAAAAATAGCAGTGTATCATTCATCTCCGGTCTCCGTTGCCCAGTGCTTAGACATCGATGCATTGGTCATATGCATATCACTTATTGACATCGACGCATCAACGACGTTGCCCCAACCTCTGAAGCAACGCATCACCTTGGACAATGACACATCCCCTCCTTTGTTCAATGCATCCTCCCCATGCATTGGTGCATCCAAGGTACAGGTCAGTGTGTCTGCGTTACTCCTGTATCATTTCGACAGTACTTATGGATTTGCCCTGGTCAAGCACTACATTTTGATTTAATCTTGCAAATTGGTTAACTTGAATTGAGTATGTTGGATTTTTATCACTTTGGTCTTGGTTTACTCAAAAGAATATTGGCTATTTTTCTGAACTAGTGTGGAGTACTTCTGTGGTATTTTCACTGTGTTATTGTGTGTGTGTGTGTGTGTGTGTGTATGTGCGTGTGCACAAATACTTTACACATTGCCTCTTTAGTTTAGCCTGACTGGTCTGTGGCAAGCTACCAGAGGGACAGAACAGGTAAACCTTTAGTGTGTACTACACTTACCCAGACTAGGATTGAGATTCCTGCTTGGACAGGGTGCATACTTCTGCCAACCAGAAATCCAATTTCGAACAGGGACACTCTGAATGAATCTTGCCATAACATTCTTAATGGATAATCAATATTTACATTATTCAGTTCTATTCATATGTAGGGGCTGATTTAAAGTTTAAAGGAGAGGGTAGTATCCTCTTTTCCAAATGATTGATCCACATGTCCCTCTTTATAAAGTATGTTGACGATCTGATTGGGGTTGTTTAATTACTTTTTTTGTTCTGTTCATCACCATCAGGTAATACCTGGTGGTGAGAACCCCCCCCTCCATGAGAGAAAAATGATATGGTTTGGGGGCCATAGTTTTACTTTTCACCAAAACAAACTCCTGCTTTGGGAGCTTTTTTTTTTTTTTTTTTAAAGTCAAGCTTTGTAAAAGTCTGATGTATGGCCATCCTGTTTGATGAATTAGCCCCTCAAACGTTCACCACATTGACAGGAATTGCTTTGGTAGCAGTTCCTGTCAATGTTTTGGGTTGTCCACGGGGCGGGCCGACAACTCTAAATGTGGCAGGCAGAGGTCCTTCGGAATGGCTGGGGCAATGACCAGGCAGACAAACCTCTGACAGTCATACTCTAAGTGATCCCCTTACTGTAATGTTTTATCTTGGATAGAGTATAGGTTCAGCATTGCAGAGTGACATGGCTCCATCTGATTTTAGACTAAGGGGGCGTGTGTAGAATAGTCTATCCTGCAATTCTAATACTTGTGATTTATTTTTCCTAAGACATTTGTAGAGCACTAACATGTCACCTCGTGTGACTTAAGAGCATGCATTAGATTTGAACATGGAGAGTGCTAAATGTCAGATACCACTTCGTAGTTCGACCCATGTTTTCCTGGTTAGCTGGCTAAACAATATTATGTCAACTTCAGCTGAGAACAGGACAAAACTATAGCTAGAGTAATAATTACAGGGCAATAACCTGATCAGAGTGGATTTAAACACTTTCTTTAGATAGGCTGTGTTGCTGCTTAAAGTTGCTCCTGAGCACAGCACAGTAACCAGCTCAGTGTCCATTGCTTGGGTTTTATCTGTCTAAATTGACTTTAGTGCATTGGATAGGAGAGTCTGGGCTTACATTTTGAATAGGATCCTAACAGCATCTCATTTGCTGGAACTAGCTGGAACTTGGTTGAATTAGAATGTGCTTTTATGCTGAAATTGACAGTAGTTACTTAAAATTTATTTGGACCCTGTCACTTGTGTCTGTTTAGGCAGTTAAGGAGGCTTTGAAGGCTGTCTGTGTCTTAGTTAGAAAATAAGTCAATGCTGATATGTGTGGTATGCATTCATAGTGCTGTGGAGGTCTATGGAGAAGCCTACTAGCAAAGACCAAAGGTCAAACAAAATCATAGGTCAACTCCTTCTAAACTTGGAAAAAGTTGAATATTTTTTAGAGGTTTCCAGGACTAGTCCTTGTAAGCTGCCACTAAAATTGTTTCGTGAATTGCATTTGACCGCTAAAGCACACATTTATATTTTTTCATACAAACATTTCTGACAAGTCTCAATACACATGCTAAAGATTCTTTTTTAATTTAACCCTGCTGAAAACTCTTACTCACTTGCCAACCAATTTCCGGACCTTTCAATGCCTACCCGTAAGGCAGTTATTCTCTCCTTCAGCTATAGTAAATCTGCATCCTTCCCAGGAAGGGAATGTTTCATGATAAAGGGCCTGATTTAGAGTTTGGTGAATGGGTACTCAATCACAAATGTGACAGATATCCTGTCCACCTTATTACAAGTGCAATAGGATATAATGAACTTTGAAGAGAGAGGACGGGATATGGAATACATAACCTATCACCAAACTTAAATCAGGCCCAACATTTTTGAAGAAACGAAAACAATAATATATCAGTGTTTGCACATTTTAGAACATTCCTGCTATGAAATGCCCATTCGACATCCCTGCTGTTTGCCGCCTCCTGACCCCGCCCCCTCCCTTGTCCCTGTGTTGCTGTAAGTTTTTTTCCCGCCGCTGTCTCCCATGCGGCCCCGCCCTCTGCTGCTCATTCGCTCGCCCCTCCTGCCCCTCCCTCCTCCCAGATGAGACGCCTTCCCTCTCCTCCTCTTGTGGCGGCCGCTGCGAGGCCACTCAGCGGATACGCGCCGAAGTCGCGCCTAAGACAAGCCCGTCTGCACACGTCCACACCTGGACCGCGCCCAGTGCCAGGACCCCTGAACCCCAACACTGCCAGCCCACAAAACGGACTTACAATGCCGCTAACCTCCACGCAATCAACGCCGGCCGGAACCCCGCCTGCTACCGAGCCACCCCGAAACGCACCCATGGACCCTTCAAGTCAAGTCAAGTCAATAAATTTATATAGCGCGCTACATACCCAAAGGGTCTCAAGGCGCTTGGAGAGGGGTGGGGAATTACTTGTCAAATATCCACGTTTTAAGTTGCTTTCTGAATGCTAGGTGGTTCTGAGTAAGGCGAAGGTGAGTGGGAAGTGAGTTCCAGGTTTTAGTGCCAGGTAGGAGAAGGATCTACCTCCCATGGTGGTTTTGTTGATGCGAGGTACAGTGGCAAGGGCTTGGTTGGCGGATCGTAGCTGGCGGGTGGGGGTGTAGAAGGACTGTCTTGTGTTGAGGCATTCGGGTCCGATTTCGTAGAGCGCTTTGTGTGCGTGGGTTAGGAGCCGGAAAGTAATCCTTTTATTGATGGGGAGCCAGTGGAGGTTTTTCAGGTGTCCAGAGATGTGATCTTTACGTGGGATGTCTAGTATTAGCCTGGCTGAAGCGTTCTGGATGCGTTGGAGTTTTTTCTGGAGTTTTGCGGTGCTACCGGCGTAGAGGGTGTTTCCGTAGTCCAGACGGCTCGTGACCAGAGCGTGGGTGACTGTTTTTCTAGTTTCGGTGGGGATCCAACAAAATGTTTTTTTGAGCATGCGAAGAATGTTGAAGCAAGATGAAGAGACGGCGTTGACTTGTCTGTTCATCGAGAGTGAGGAATCCAGGATGACGCCCAGGTTCCGTGCGTGGTCCGTCGGGATGGGTGCTTTTCCAAGGGCCTCTGGCCACCAAGAGTCATCCCAGGCGGAGGGGGAGGTGCCTAGGATGAGGACTTCTGTTTTGTCTGAGTTCAGTTTCAGACGGCAGTGCTTCATCCATTCGGCTACTTCTTTCATTCCTTCATGCAGGTTGGTTTTGGCGATGTTAGGGTCTTTGGTGAGTGAGAGGATCAGTTGAGTGTCATCAGCGTAGGAGATGATGTTGAGGTTATGTTGGCGTGCGATGACCGCGAGGGGGCTCATGTATACGTTGAAGAGGGTGGGGCTGAGTGAAGATCCTTGTGGTACGCCGCAGATGACTTCAGTGGCCTCTGACTTGAATGGTGGAAGGCGGACTCTCTGGGTTCTTCCGGTGAGGAACCAGGTGATCCATTCCAGTGCTCTTCCTTGGATTCCGATTTTTCTGAGGCGTTGTAAAAGGGTGCTATGACAGACCGTGTCGAAGGCTGCGGAGAGGTCGAGGAGGATGAGGGCGACTGTGTCTCCATTGTCCAGTAGAGTTCGAATGTCGTCTGTTGCTGCGATGAGGGCGGTTTCAGTGCTGTGCTTGGCTCTGAAGCCGGACTGTGAGGAGTCGAGGGATTTGTTGGTTTCGAGGAATGTAGCGAGCTGGTTGTTGACCGCTTTCTCGATGACTTTGGCCGGGAATGGAAGGAGTGAGATAGGGCGGTAGTTTTTGAGTTCGGTGGGGTCAGCTGTGGGTTTCTTCAGGAGGGCGCTGAGTTCGGCATGTTTCCAGCTTTCCGGGAAGGTTGCAGAGTTGAGGGAGCAGTTGATGACGTCTCGGAGGTGCGGTGCTATAATGGAGTCTGCTTTGTTAAAGATGTGGTGAGGGCATGGGTCTGTGGGGGATCCTGAGTGGATGGAGTTCATCAGTTGGGTGGTGTCCTCAGTGGAGATTGGCTTCCAGTCATTGAGGATGTTCAGGGGGGGTGGGGGTCCTGCAGGGGGTTGGGTGGGTTGGTCATCGGGTCGGTTGTCGAAGCTGTTGTGGATGTCGACAATTTTGTTGTGGAAGAATGAGGCTAGGAAGTCGCAGAGGGCTTGAGAGGGGGTGATGTCGTTGGAGTTGGCTGAGGGGTTGGTGAATTCCTTGACGATGTTGAATAATTCCTTGCTGTTGTGGGCGTTGTTATCTAGTCGGTCCTTGAAGGCGGTTTTCTTGGCATTCCGGATCAATCGGTGGTGTATGCGGGTGGCGTTTTTGAAGGCGTCCTTGGTGCTGGTGGTTGGGTCTTTTTTCCAGGCCTTCTCAAGGGAGCGACAGAGTTTCTTGGATTTCTTAAGATCATCGTTGAACCAGGAGGCCTTCTTGCTGCCTGGTTTGATTTGTCGTTTTTTCAGTGGTGCTAGGATGTCAGCGCTGTTGGATAACCATTGGGTAAGGTTGGAGGCTGCCTGGTCGGGGATTGAAGAGTGGGCTGGGGGGTTAAGAAGAAGCGATGAGGCGATCTGGTCGGTGGTGATTTTGTTCCAGTTCCTTTGCAGAGTGGGTTGGGGGTGGTTGTTGGATGTGGGCTTGTTGTAGGTAAAGTGAACGCAGCTGTGGTCAGTCCAAAGGAGAGCTGTGGAGTGGCTGAAGGAGACATGTTTGCTGGAGGTGAAGATAGGGTTGAGTGTGTGACCTGCGATGTGGGTGGGGGTAGTGACAAGTTGTTTAAGTCTGAGGTTGGCGAGGTTGTCTAAAAGGGTGGTGGTGTTGCGGTCGTTGTTATTTTCAAGGTGAAAGTTGAGGTCTCCCAGAAGGATGTAATCCTTGGAGGGGAGCGCGTGTGGAGGGATGAAGTCCGTGATGTCTTCACTGAATTGTGCGCGAGGTCCTGGTGGCCTGTAAAGGAGGGTGCCTCTGAGTGTGGTCTTGGGGTCGATGTGGATCTGGAAGTGAAGGTGTTCGTTGTTGGCGAGATTGATGTCTCAGCTGGTTGAGATGCGGATGGAGTTCTTATGGACGATAGCGATGCCTCCTCCTGTGTGGCCGGAACGGTCCTTGCGGATGATCTTATAGCCTTCCGGGATGGCAATGGTGATGTCTGGGGCTGATGAGGCGTTCATCCATGTTTCTGTTAGGAAGGCGACGTCCGGAGAGATGGTATCTAGTAGATTCCAGAGGTCAATGGCGTGCCTGTGGACCGAGCGGGTGTTGAGCAGGATGCATTGTAGGTGGTTGGGATCGGATATCTGTTGTGTGTTCGTAGATGAGGAGTTGTTCTTGGTGCCGTCGAACTTGCAGGAGTAGCAGGAGAAGGGTCCATGGGTGTGTCCAGGAGCGGCTTGGACGCAGTTGGGGGGGCGGCCAGGGTTTAGGGCTTGGAGGGTGGTGGCATCGTAAGTAATGCGGGAGGGGTGGGCATGACGGGGACCAGGGGCTCTGGCGCTGGGCGCGGTCCAGGCGCGGACGGGCGTAGACGGGCTTACCTTTGGCGCACCTTCGGCGCGGATTGGGCGCGGTCGCTGCGCGTAGACGCTGTGCGTGGGTGCATCTGGCATAAATAGGTGGAGGGGGAGGGGCGAGGGGGGCTCAGCTGGGAGGCGGGGCGGGCTCTGGAGGACGGCCTTGCAGGGGAAAACAACAACAACCAAATGGCGGCGTGTGGAAAAGCACGAGCAGCAAAGCGCCAAGCCCTACCAATATAGCGCCACACAAGAGAGCAATGAAGGTACACTCAGAACAAAAGCGCAACAATTTCAGTTTATCTCTGCAGACAAAATGAGGCACATTAAAAGCAAATCATCACAATGCAAAATAACGCGCTGAAAGTAAGGAGCCAGATCTCAAGCGCAGATCTGTGCAATGATCGCGTTGTGAATGTGTGAGCGCAGAATAACGATACCACAAAGCAGTTCGAGCAGCAGGGAGCCAGGGGAGCGTCTGCTCACAGCAAAGATGAGCCTGCCAAGCCTGCAAGTTCACCCGCCGCCGAGCACCTTCACTTCCAGATAGACACCGACCCCAACACCACCCTCAGAGGCACCCTCATCTACAGACCCACGGGACCACGCACTTAATTCAGCGAAGCCATCGCAGACTTCATCAGCCCGCACGCCCTCACCTCCTCAGACTACATCCTCCTAGGGGACCTCAACTTCCACCTTGAGAACAACAATGACAGCAACACCACCGCCCTGCTGGACAACCTCGCCAACCTCGGACTCAAGCAACTGGGGAACACCCCCACCCACTATGCCGGCCACATGCTTGACCCCGTCTTCTCCTCCAGCAAGCACATCTCCTTCAGCCACTCCGCCGGACTACACTGGACTGATCACAGCTGCGTTCACTTCAACTTCAGAAGAACCACGACCCACCACCAACAACAGGTTCCCCTCAGGAGCTGCAGCAAGATCCCCGCCGACCAGCTCACCACCTTCCTCAGCCAGAACCCTCCCGCCAACACAACGGACCCCAACGAAGCAGCCCGCAATTTCACACAGTGGCTCTCCATCTGCGCCGATGACCTCGTACCACTGAAGAACCCTCCCAGCAGACCTAGCAGCAAGAAAGTCTTGTGGTTCACCAATGAACTCAATACCTCCAAGAAAAACTGCTGCACCCTCGAGAAAGCCTGGCCCCACGATCACACTACAGAAAACATGACAGCAATCAAGAATGCCACCCGCATTCACCACCAGCTGATCCGCACCACCAAAAGGACATCATTCAAAGAATGACTGGACAACAACACCCACAACTGCAAGGAACTCTTCAGCATCGTTAGAGAGCTCTCCAATCTCAGTGCCTGCAACAACAACATCACACCCTCGCAAGACCTCTGCAACTCACTCGCCTCGTTCTTCCACCGTAATATCGCCGACATACACAACAGCTTCCGCACACAGACCACACACCCAACCACCGAACCAGCACCCCCCACCACCACCCTCTGCAACTGGACCCCGGTCAGCACCGAAGACACCACCCACACGATGAACACCATCCACTCCGGATCCCCAACCGACCCCTGCCCTCACCAAGTCTTCAACAAGGCCGAATCCATCATCGCACCCCAACTCCGAGACATCATCAACATCTCCTTCGCCACCGCCACCTTCCGGAGTGCTGGAAACATGCCGAGCTCTGCGCCCTCCTGAAGAAACCCACCGTGGACGCCACGGACCTCAAGAACTTCCGCCCCATCTCGCTCCTCCCTTTTCCTGCCAAAGTCATCGAGAAGACCGTCAACAAACAACTCACCGCCTTCCTTGAGACAAACGGATCCCTCGACCCCTCACAGTCCGGTTTCCGAGCCAACCACAGCACAGAGACCACCCTCATCGCAGCAACCGACGACATCAGATCCCTGCTTGGCAACGGGGAAACAGCTGCCCTCATCCTCCTGGATCTCTCAGCAGCGTTCGACACAGTATGCCACCGCACGCTTATACAGCACCTCAGCAACACCGGAATCCAAGGGAAGGCACTGGAGTGGAACATCTCGTTCCTCACCGGAAGAACCCAGAGAGTCCGCCTCCCCCCATTCTGATCCACGGCCACCGAAGTCATCTGCGGCGTACCTCAAGGATCCTCGCTCAGCCCCACCCTCTTCAACGTCTACATGAGCCCCCGTCACAGCCAACACAACCGTAACATCATTTCCTACGCTGACGACACCCAGCTGATCCTCTCCCTCACCAACGACCATGCCACAGCAGGAGCCAGCCTCCAGGAAGGAATAAAAGACGTCCCAGATGGATGAAGACCAGCCGCCTGAAACTGAACTCAGACAAGACAGAAGTCCTCATCCTGGGATCATCCCCCTCCGCCTGGGATGACTCCTGTTGGCCCCCTGCCCTGAGCACCGCCCCAAACCAACGGACCACACACGCAACCTGGGTTTCATCCTGGATTCCTCCCTCACGATGACCAAACAAGTCAACGCCGTCTCGTCATCCTGCTTCAACATCCTGCGCATGCTCCTCAAGATCTTCCGATGGATCCCCACAAAAACCAGGAAGCCGGTCACCCAGGCCCTCGTCACCAGCCGACTGGAGTACGGGAACACCCTCTACGCGGGAACCACAGCCAAACTTCAGAAAAGACTTAAGCGCATACAGAACACCTCCGCACGACTAATCCTGGACATCCCCCACCACAACCACATCTCTGCCCACCTGAGAGACCTGCACTGGCTCCCCGTCAGCAAGAGAATCACGTTCAGACTCCTCACCCACTCACACAAGGCTCTCCACGACTTGGGCCCCAAGTACCTCAACATCCGCCTCCCATTCTACACACCCACCCGTCAACACCGCTCAACCAGCCTCGCCCTCGCCACCGTCCCACGTATTCGCAGAGCCACCGCTGGAGGAAGATCCTTCTCCTACCTGACGGCCAAGACATGGAACTCCCTCCCCATCCACCTACGACTAACCCAGGACCATCTCTCCTTCAGGAAACAACTCAAAACCTGTCTATTCGAGCAGTAGTGGACCCCCCTCCCAGCACCTTTAGATCCTAGCGGGTGAGTAGTGCGCTCTACAAATTGTCTGATTGATTGATTCCCAAAAAGCTCTTTTTGCATGGAAGTTACGTGTTTAGAACTAGCTATTTGTATGTGCAATCAAAACGTATATGTACAAAAAGGTTTCTAAGTTGGTCTCTTATGCCCAGATTAACTAAAGTTTCATGCAAAACAACAATAGAACTTGCGAAGGTGTGTTGGGTCAAACAGAGAGCAGAAATGCACTATATCTGCTAAGATATGGCACACTTCCGCTTCCTCCTTGCGCTGGTGAACAATGTCCTGCATAGTGCTAATGCAGGCAGCCTTGTGCAATTGTGCAAAGGTGTCTGTGTTACAGGCAGGAGGCTTTTAGTGCGGGCAGGAATACCGACCTGCACAAAAACAATCATTAAGAGGCAATTTCCTCTTTCTATGTGTGATGGGGAATTCATCATACATGGAAATATAAGTAGCGAGGAGAAATAATATCATTCCTCATTGCGCCAGCCTCGTATAAGGACACCATTTTAATGCAAACCCAGGTTTGCAGGATTTACTATATTTGGGTTTGACTCAAACACCATGGGTAGGTGCATGGGAATGCCAATGCTAGATCCATGGAATGCCTTCACCATGCAAGGTAATGCAAGGCAGAGTTCCTTTTTTAATGGGCACATAAGTCCATACCGTAGTTAACCCACCGTCCGCCTCTTCGGGGTCCTGATGAGGACAGTGAGTTTGCTCCAGGCGTCATGTCGAAATACGTTGGGTGAGATGATGTCATTTTGAAAATTAAATAAGCACAGCATTGCACAAGACCTTTGCAGCATGAGTGTGCTTCACTTGTTTTGGACTGAGACTAGTGATTTGGAGTGTTTATGGGTTCCCACACCTGCAAGCCCACCGCCGTTGTCAGGGCGCCAAAGAGGCAGATGGTGGGTTAACTACCATATGGATTTTATGTGTTGACATCTTGTGTTCTGGTGTGTTTATTGGAGGATGTAAATTAAACGGACTGTTGGAAAGTATTCAGGATCGGATTTGGATCAGGACACACTCAGAGTTTGACCAACAGACGCCTGCACACCGCACGTACTGTGATACCAACCAGGGCAGGTGACTTGAAGTGACAGTGTGAGACCATATGGTAAGCTTTCCAGCTCGTTTTGTATTGTACCACGGTGTTTTATGGGGTAAACTGAGCCTATGTCTGACAGGCCCTCTAACGGTTTGGCTCTGTGTAATTGGGCACAAGGCCTTCTGCACACACCTATTGCGGTGGCTGCAATTTGACAAAGGGTTTTAATTAAACGTTATGAGAGCATCGAACATGATGCCAATCAAAGATTGGCAACTGATGTGTTCAGAAGGAAAAAATAAAGGGTTTATGTATGGGTGCACCCACTGACACCTTGAATATCAAACAAAAATATGCCAAATTGGAGAAACCCATAAAAAGTGAATTGAGTAAAATGGCGGGTAGTAATCTAACTTCAGATGTACACAAAATGTGACAGAATACTGAAGGGAATGAGGCTTTTCACTAGTCCATCATATGAAAATCCATACCCTAAAATGCTTGAGGAATGGGAACAGAACACCACTAACTTTTCCACAATTAAGATGGATATTTTGGTGAAATATGCTTGGCTCGACAGAGACTAAATATTAAAAGAGATTTAATTATTAACCGTGGATATTAAGGCTTAGAGGACAACTTTGAACCATAGATGATTGAGATTAATTAACATTTGGAAAAATAGAGGAACAGATAAAAGCTAAACATGACAAAAATTGAGAGAGATGGAATCATAAGTTATATCTGAGAGTGACACCTCTAGCAGTTGCTCTTCCTTCACCTAAGAGCAATCAAATCCCAAAGCAACTTTTTCAGATCAACTTTGCCTTCTCAATATTTGCAGGGCCCAGTAAGCCACAACAGAGGCTGAACCAGGGAATAGGAAGGAGAGGCAGAGGAAGAGGTGGAGACAGAGATGTCATGGAGGATGGAACGGAAGTCCCAGTGGGAAAAAGTCCAAGGGGACAGAAATAAGGGAAATGAGTCAACAGGTCACCAATAATGAGGTAAGTTTGTATGATAAACATTTAGATGATGATGAGAAATTTGTACTATCATATAGGTTATCATTTTCTCCCACAGCTCCATTCAATTATACTAATTGTTAGATTGACCTTCTTAGGTTCATTTGGAAATTGAAAGTAAATAACGGCACCAGTTGAAACCTAAGGTACCAGCACTCACCAACACTGCCAAACATGTAAGTCCTTTGGATATCAGTGATGTGGAATTAGTTCATATGCTCAGTTAACTAGAGCAGGAAGGTTTGGGGGATCCTTTCTTGAACCTTATTCAGTTTGATATTACATTGAGTACCTTTGCCCTTTCAGGCTTCAACCTAGGTCAACGTTTTCACCTTCAATGCCAAAGATCACAGTAGATGCATTCTGTGAAGTGGTCATAAAGGAGTTGGAAATAAGTGGGGTTCAAAAATATCATGTAAATGGCTGAGCGGTAATCTATGCAATAAACTACATAACATTCTTAGTACATTTGAAATAGACATTTGTATTGTCATCAAATCATCTGACATAGATCATTATACTCAGTAAGGATATGTACCTCAAGTAAGGACTGAGGCAGTTGGATGATAAGAGTACAGAAGAAAGACATTATGGCTTCAAACCAGAAATTTTGAGATTTGCTTGTAGGGTACAGGGATCAATACCCTATTGAATGGGAGGAATATCTATATCTGAAATGTGAACTTCCTGTGATACCACTTTTATATCTTTTACCTAGGGTACAGAAGAATGCCAAGAATCTCCCAGAGAGGCCTATTGTCTCCCCCAGAGGGAGTTTGCTTGAGAATATATCCAGATACATTTATTATTTCTAAGACCATTTGTGGCCAACCTGCACTCTTATATTAAAGACACAGGAGACTTTTTGAAAAACATTGAGGAAATCAGTAGGAAAGATGAGTCTGTTCTCGTTACAATGGATGTTACCAGCTTGTACACTTCTATCCAACATGATTTGAAGAAAGCTGCATAAAGGCACTGTCTCAAAGCAAGATGTTTGTCATATTTGATGCATACAGAAATGTAAAGTGACTTGACTGCTTTCTGCCAGAGCAACAACCTCTTTATGTTTAATGGCCCATATTACAAACAGATCCAGGGGATTGCCATGAGGACCTGCTTCGCTCCTAGCTATGCAAATTCATTCTTGGCCTGGTGGGAGGAGCAGGTCATCTGCTCTCTTGATTTGTACAATAAACATGTGGATTTGTGGGTGAGGTTTTATTGAAAACCTCTGTAGGGACCCAGAGACCATGGTTGAGACATTTGTGAACATAATAAACACCAATTAAAATAACCTTCATCTCACATATCAGAGTAGGAAGATTGAGGTTGATTTAATGGATCTTTAAATATGGGTGGAAGTCAACAAACTTCATACTAAACTCTATAGGAAGAGCACAGCAGGGAATTCCCTGTTGAATGCCCACAGCAGCCATCCTAGGTAACCTATTCACAGCATTCCATATGGGAATTTACTGCATGTTAAACACAATTTCTGCACTGAAGAGGCATTTGAAAGATTTCATGACAGAGGATACCCAGAAAAAACCCTGACGGCAGCTGTGTCATGTGTTAATTCTACACCTAGACAAGATCTATTATATTCTCCTGGAAATAAAACCAAAGGTACCAATTATCAGGAATGCATTACGCTCATCACTATTTACAATACTTGAGAACAGGATATTAGAGCTATATTGAAAAAAATAAATAGCAGATTGTAGATGTGATGGCCTTACAGTAACCTACAGAAAAAGGAGAGCTTTGAAAGATTCACTAATCATGACATTAGTACCAGGCAACGGAAAGAAACATTGGATAATGCTGTTGGTTTCTTTAGCTACAATAACTGCAATTCATTTAGAAATAGAATGAGTTTGAAAAACTATATGGTTCCTGTTTACAAGCATCCTAGAATGATTGATAAAATGCTAACGTGTAGTACGCCTTTTGTGATCTATGCATTGAACTGTCCATGCAATAAATTGTAAATAGGGCGCACCATTGTTCCGCTCAGGAAAATGGGTACACCAACATATGAGGGCCATTACTAAGAATCACCAATTGCATCCAGTGGCTACTTATTTCATTAACTTGATACTCTAACCCCTAAGTGTATCGCCTCAGATGAGGAGCTGGCAATTCATTTGTTCTAGTGTGCTCTTTGGAAAGACGTGTTTCGATTTTTAAGGATTGGAAATGTGCTGCCTATACATAGCATGACATGTATACGTGGAGTTTGAAAGTAAGCTTTTTTAACTTGTTTTTAACATGTTTTTACAGACCTTTACTGACTGGGCATATTAATTTAGATATGGGCAGACAGGTTGATAGCCTCAACACTGCATACAAGGGATTCCAGAATACATCATCATGATTTGTGGTTGGAGATAATTATATAGTTGTTTTTGGTTTGATCATTTTGCTTACATGGGCTTGATGGCCAGTCTGTGTGTACTTGGGGGCGTAGATTTAGAATGTTTTTTTGTCTCAAATACAATATTGTGCGGATGATGACATAATTTATCATCCTGATTTGCCCACTTGCGCTGTATTATGTATGAAATGTTTGTTTTTGGTTTTATCACCGTTTCAGTGATTGTTTGATTGTATATTTTGTCTGACATATTGTCACTTGGAACTGTTAAACACACCGATAATTGTGAACAAACATGTCTGAGATTCATGAGATTCTGATTTAAAAAAATATATATTTATCCTGGAGGAGAATGTGAAATATTACAAAATGGCACCCACGTTTATAGTTTCGTCCTTCTGGTTTCGTATGTCCTTCATTTATCTTTTTCACTGCATGTATGCACTTTATATTGGTATAACAAGCTGCACTTCATGCCCATATTAAAGGCGTCATGACTACATGCATTGGGTGGGATGCTGTGATTTTTTAATTAAAATAAACACAGCATTTGCACAAGACCTTTGTGGCATGAGTATGCTTCACTTGTTTTGGACTGAGTCTAGTGATTTGGAATGTTTACGGGCTCCCACACCCATGGTTAGGTGCAGATTGTACACACACACAAAACCTTAGAGGTACAGCAGTTATAATTACAGTTATCTCAAATAACTACAATTCAAGCCCAAAAGTAACAATAACTCATTCCTCCACCTTGGACATTTTTCTCATCAATAATTTCACACCAAATGTTGCAGTGATATTATCAATGATGTCATAGAAGATGTTATGAGTGATATAATATGTGGGGTAATTAACAGTGCATGGCATGCATGTGAGTTTTAGTTACTTGAGATGTGTTTCAGACAGAAAGGTTTTTTGTGTCAATGAAGTACTGGGCGCACAGCCTATTATAGGAGCACTGAGAAGCAATATCTGTGGTGCAACTGGGTAAGTGGAAAACCTAATAACCGCTGAAAAGTTAAACCAGAAAACTGGTAAAACACAATGTATACACGAAGATACCCTATACACACACAAAGTATAATGTACATGTAGGTAGTAGTACACGGAAAAGTGGACAAATAATGTGGCAGAGAAACGGTCCCACTCCTTGGTTCTTTAATATCCGTATGATTTACAACAGCCAGCCGACACGTGTTTCATCGCTAACGCGAATCTTCAGGGCTGGAAACAACAAAATATTTCTTTTTGAACATAAAAGTTTTTTTACATTTCTCTGTCAGGTGCTAAATGTGATAATCTATCAACCACCTCAGAGAGCGATAATAACGTCTTAATCAGACCTAGCAGATAAATTACGTGTTCACTGATGTCTCACCCTGCATTTCGACATAGAAATGAGTTGTACATACTCGCCTCTAACTAGGCATTATGTTTCTCTGGGCATGTTCACTATTTTTAGATATTCTCGTGATATTACGTTCACTACAAATCAGTTGATACACCATGACATGGTTATTTGCTTCTGGGACCTTTGTATTATAAGAGCAGTCCCCACCATTACTCATGATGACAATAATTGGTTAAGGAGGGCTATATACCGCTCTTAGAATCGACAAAAAATTCTATAAATGGATTGCGTTTGCAATACATTTGATTCTTTTTCCATGTCATTTTTTGCTTTCAGTATACGTCTTCTACTTCCATATTTGGAATTTAATTGGTCTAGGGCCCCACCGGGTCGGAAGTATCACCGGCAGAGCGGTGAGCTTTTATGTATGAATAAATAATAGATTATTTAAGGTTGCACGTAGTAAAAATCCATTGGTCATACCGACCATTCTGAAAGTGTGGTCAGCTTGGTCTTCTTTTATACTTTACAAATTACTCAGCCATTATTATCTTTCTCTTTTTCCCTTCCCTTTTCTTTTCTGGTCTCTTTTCTTTTTTGGATTTATACTGTTGCTGTCTGTAGACCTTCGGCATATACGCAGCCACTTTGAGATATGTGTTGTAGTATATATCTTTGAGGAGACGTCTCATAATTTCAGAATCTCACCTTATTATCACGAGCACACAACGTCCAATCTGTTACTCACGGAAAGGGTTAAACCATCACCTCTCACCCCGCATAGATATTCAATTTTCGGGTGTGTGTGTGCATGCCATCACAATACAATCAGGCACTGTGTGCCATTTTACACATACATCTGGATTTACGAATTCACTGAAACTCTTTTCTTCCTTTTACGATCGTTATTAATTCTAAAAAACACCCTATGGCGTGCATGGGTCTCGGGATTTCTATGGACACTTTCCTTATGAAACATTAACCTTTTGGATCACCTTTTTAATGCTTGAACTTGTCATTACGCCACAAGTATGAACTTTTCTGGAATCATAATGTAAAAAAACTTTTATGTTCAAAAAGAATTATTTTGTTGTTTCCAGCCCTGAAGATTCGCGTTAGCGATGAAACACGTGTCGGCTGGCTGTTGTAAATCATACGGCTATTAAAGAACCAAGGAGTGGGACCGTTTCTCTGCTACATTATTTGTCCACTTTTGCATGTACTACTACCAGTGTTTACATTATACTTTGTGTGTGCATAGGGTATCTTCGTGTGTATATTAGTTACTTGAGATAACTGTAACTATAACTGCTGAATTTCTATGGTTTTGTGTGTGGAAAACCTGACCCTAACTATAACATCCCTGTAGCCTTTGCTTTTGTGTTCATTTCTAAGGTTTTTTATTCTATTTCTTAACTAGAACCTCCCCTGTAACCTTAGGTTTTTTCAGTGAATTTCAACCGTTATTTCATGCTACTCCCTAACTATAATGCCTCTGCAACCTTTGTTTTTTCAATGAATGACTAGGGTTTTTTTTAATGTAAAATAATATTTAATTGTCAAGCAATAATTCATCTGCCACCAAGACAGGGAAGACAGGCTGCCTGCGGACTTCAAAGGACTTCAAAGGATAACCTCTAGACATTTTCCTCCACTTCAAAGGCACAACTGGGTATAAATAATAAACCTTAGGTTCGACCACTTCAGTACACCTTTGGTCCTGTGGATACTCTGCCAGGAAGATGGACTGCTGTGCTGCTGAAAGGTGTACCACTCTACTGGTTTGCTGATCTGAAGAAACTGCTGCCCTGCTGTGTTGACCTGTTTCCCTCTTGCCTGTGTGAGAAAGACTGGATCTGCATCTTTTGAATCTAGAGTGACTCCAAGGGCTAATTGGCTAGCCTCCGGGACATAACAGGCTTCCAATAACTTTACATATTCACTTGGACCCTGTCATTAGTTAGTCTACCCTGCCAAGTGGTGCCACCCTAGTCCTGGACCCTGGAAAGTGGAATTAAGGTTCTCTATCAGCCTCTGTGCACACAGAAGAACCAATACATCTCCTCTGCTGCACGGCGCAAATCGGAGCAGAGCCACAGCATCACCTCTACTGTGTGCATTGGACCAGCAGCAAAGACATCATATTGTGCTCTTTGGTACAGACCCATACCTTGACTGTGCAACTGCATCCTCAACACGAATGTCTGACATAATATCGACAGACATAATATCGAAATACAAAAATATCGGCACAAAAATATCGACATCAAAAATATCGGAATCATATCTTCATAAAGGTAAGTACAAAAATATCGAAAAAATAATATCGTAGTACAAAAATATCGGAATTAAAAATATCGTTTTTTTAAATGTATTAATAATAATGTAAAAATAATGTTAAAATACATATAATTTTACAAATATTAAATAAAAATATTAAAACAAAATTAAAACTAATACATATACATTTAAAATAAATAAAACACTTAATAATTTAATGCAATTTTATTGTTTTTAATGTTATTTAATTGATTTAAAGTATTTTTTTTTGTTTTTACCCTGTACGCCTGTACCCCAAACACCCAAAAACTGACCCTGAACCCTAAAAATATCCCTGTACCCCAAAAACCCAAAACTGACCCTGAACCCTAAAAATACCCCTTTACCCAAAAACTGAAAACTGACCCTGAACCCTAAAAATACCCCTTTACCCAAAAACAGAAAACTGACCCTGAACCCTAAAAATACCCCTTTACCCAAGAACTGAAAACTGACCCTTATCCCTAAAAATACCCCTTTACCCAAAAACTGAAAACTGACCCTGAACCCTAAAAATACCCCTTTACCCAAAAACTGAAAACTGACCCTGAACCCTAAAAATACCCCTTTACCCAAGAACTGAAAACTGACCCTGAACCCTAAACATACCCCTTTACCCAAAAACTGAAAACTGACCCTGAACCCTAAAAATACCCCTTTACCCAAAAACTGAAAACTGACCCTGAACCCTAAAAATACCCTTTTATCCAAGAACTGAAAACTGACCCTGAACCCTAAAAATACCCCTTTACCCAAAAACTGAAAACTGACCCTGAACCCTAAAAATACTCCTTTACCCAAAATTAATTAATATTATTTAATTACCAATTAATTATTAATTAACAATAACAATAAAGTAAATATATTAGCACATTAGCTGTAATTAATTTAATTTAATAATTAATAATATTTTCCCAATTAATTAATTAAGAATAGCAAAAAATTATATATAAAAAATGACTATAATTAATGTAATTAACTAATTACTATTAATTAATTACCAACTAATAAATAATTAAAAATATGTACAAAATTATATTAATTAATTAACTAATTAATATAAATAAATTACCAATTAATTAATAATTAAAATATGTACAAACATATATTAATTAATTAATTATTATTAAATTACTTCCCACCCTATTCCCCTATAAACCCAGTACCCGCTACAGAACATATTTATCAATTAATCAATTAATTAAAAATAATTAAAAATTAATTCTCAATTAATTAATTAATAATTCCTACTAATTAATAATTAATTTAACATAATTAAATTACTTCCCACCCTATTCCTCTATAAACCCACAACCTGCTACAGTAGTAAAAGACAATATTTAATTAAATTACATTAAAAATAAATAAAAAAACATAATAAATACAATATAATATACACTAAATTTATTTAAAATTTGATATTAGTAACATCGAAGTTATTTATTTCGATATTATTGACATCGATATTTTAAACTTCGATATTACTGATATCATACTAATATCGATATTAAGACTGTCGATGTTACTTACCTTCGATATTTTGTCCCATCGATATTTAAACTTCGATATTATTGTATATCGATATTTAAAAATCGATATTTTGTCTGTGTACCCCTCAACACATGCCCTCTCATCCCTCATCAATGGTAATCTCGATGATGACGTGTTTCCACATTGCACCCTCACAGCTCTTCAGAACCAACACAACATCCCAACTGCGTGCCGCAACCTCAACATTGGCTGAGCATCACAAGCCCCTTCAACAGGATTGTCGACAATGACATGCAGCATATCCGGACTGACATCACTTTGGTTGCACAACACATTTTCAATGCAGATCCATGCAGTGCCCTAGAAACTACGTTTTTATGTACTTTGCTCAGCTGGGCTTACTGGGTACCTGTAGCCAACCCATGCTCAAGTGTGGTCAGGCTGAATTTGTGACTTTGTCCCGGTCTGGCATTGCCTGATATCTCAATCGGCACCTTGTGTTTTTGACATTATTTTCTCTAAACAATTTAAAATTGAACATCTACAGTTCTACTGATTGGATTGCTTTTGTTTTGGTCTTGTTTTATTTATTTATTTAATGAAGCTACATTTTTGTAACCTGGTGTGAGATACTTTTTGTGTGGGATTTTTACTTTATTACATTTTGAAGTGTTGCACAAATACTTTACACATTTGCCTCTAAGTTAAACCTGAATAATCTGTGCCAAAGTACCTGAGAGTTGAGCACAGGTTAATTTAGGGCGTTCTTGTGACTTTACCCTGAGAAGAATTGTGGTTGCTGCTTGAAAAGGGTTTTATATCCTTCGAGCAAAAGCCCAATTTCTCACTATATTGGTACAGTGGTAGTTGACACTTGCTAATTATAGTAAGATCTTGTTTCCATAAGGAAAGCATTTTCTGTTTACTTTTAATTTTGGGCCAATCTTCAAACAACTTTTTTTTAAAGTCTCCTCTACCTCAGCATCTTCCTGGAAAGTTTTGGGGTGATCCATTAAGTGGGGAGAGAGAAAAACGGGATCCCAGAGTGCATTTTCCCCATTCATGTTTCCATAGAAAATTTGGACACAGCTACAGCCTAAACATTTAAACTGATTACCACCAAATTTGGTAGAAAGCTAGGTCTTGGTTGAAAAAGTGAGCTTGTGTAGTTTTGTATAAATCATTTCATTAGGTTTTGAGATATTAAGGCTCAAAAGCCTTGCATATTTCACATCCTGGAGGGCCCACAGACTATTTTTAGATTAGATCTGATTGTCTGCCACCACATCACCAATGATGCAGCTGCAGTTATCTGACGGTTCCAGACTCAGTACCTGAAAATCCCTTACAAACAGATATAAGGTGGCAGGTGGGGATACCCTGCTCCTCTAGGCCTGGTGTGGATCCCCCTCATCTATTAATTAATTTTGGCCCTATGGAGAGGGTCCCCAGGGCTGGTATTGTCTTAGAGAGGGGGCACAGATCCCCCTCCCCTTTAAATATTGTTCAGCCCTGGGGTATGGGGCCCCTGGGGCCTGTGCTGGTTTGGGGGGGTTGCAAGCAACCCTATCCTTTAAATGAAGTTCGGTCTAATGTGATGGGGTCCCCGGGGCCCGTATATGCTTCAGGGAGAAAATTGGGAGGGGAGGGGGAAAAGAATTGCAGGCTTGCACTGGCACTCTGGATGGTGCTGGCAAGGGAGCTCACGCAGCCGCAGGGGCCCTTCTGCTTCCCCTGCGGTCCCCAACAAAAATATTGGATCTGGGTGTCCTGTGTGGGCACCCACAAGTATGAATTAAAAAAAAGAATGATATATGAGTGACAGGAGCTGCTTATTTATATTTGACTGCTTCTTGCAAACACAGTCCCATATTGCTCTGCAAGTGGTTTAATTTTAGCCTTGTGGTGTCCCAGAAGCATTCTGTGTTAGCCGTGGCCCCCTGGCAAAACATTTTTAAAAAAAGGTAAGGTGGATCATTGAATTCCTGGCCCCAGCAGAGCTAACCATATTTTTTTAAAGCATTCCTGGCTGGAGTTCTGTGCTCCTCTGTTGTGAATAATTTTTTAATCAAGCAAAATTTACCAATTCATGTCCTTATATAGGTATAAATCACAATGTCCTTTTATAGACATAGAAATCATACCAATATTTAGCAATAACCCTTCCAGTCCAAATACAGGAATGGCTACTTCCACTAGTTCCAAAAAGCCACAACGATTTCTTGGAAAACTCGGCTTCAGCAGTCAGGGACATCCCCTTACTTGAATATTGGTTTGTCCTAGAAATCATGGCGTTTTCAAAGAACTACCATTCCCTTGTGGTTCTTTGGTGACGTTATTATGTCCGACTTTACAAAGTCAAAGTAGGCACCTTCAAGGTATAAATATGCCTACACTTGCCCTAGCAAACACACAGTGGTTCGAAGTAGCTCTACTATCTATTTATCTGCCGCAGCTCGCTACAGCAAGTGCCGAAGGAAGCCAACCCCCCAGCTGACGCACTGACAGAGAAGCTGTCCTTTCTCTCGCTGAGAATCCAGCTCCAGTGTTTCCAAGCTCCCCTTGTGGCGTGTTGGGAAATCGAGTCCGGAGACAGAGATACCAGACGTCCTTCATTCTAACCTCAAGGTACGGAGTTGATTAGACCCTAAGAGAAATCTTGGTTAGATTCTTGGCAAAGAAAAACTAAACCTATGCTACACTTTACTTACTTCTTCCCTTGTACTAGACTTAGGTAAGGTTCATTGGGGTAGGCGTATTTTAGAAGCACCAGTTGAGTACTTTTAGCTTTTGTTATTTATGTATGTTTCTATTTATCTATGTCTAGGAACCATACAATGCTTTTACAGTATTATTTTATAATACTCTTCTTACTGTACGTATTATACTTTGCAACCAGTATTACGATTGTTGCATTTCATTTTACTTGCTTGAGAAAGAAGACTGTTCAATAAACCCTTTTATTGAAAATGCCTGTCTCTCTATTTCTCTGTAAAATACTCCAATAGACGTCTGGCGTGGGTAAAGGGAATAAAATATCCGCCATTACTGAGTAGGACAAAAATCCTATATATTAGTTTTTGGTTTGTTCAACATTGAAGGATACAGTGTTCCAAAATATTGTGCACCTTATCTTTGTTTCCTTGAAACTTGCTCTGCAAACTTTCGGTCAACAAAATGGGTGACCCCGAGAACGGTGGAGCTGCAGCTGCAGCCCGACCAGGTTTAAACATTACAGGTTTCCAAGAAACCGACGCGGATGCTATAATCATCCCGGAAAACCTAAGGAAAACCACTGCTACAAAGCTCATACAAAATGGCCTGTCATCGAGAAGTAGGGTCATTTTTGTCATAGAGGCACACGAATATCGGCAGACAGAGGTATTCTATTCATGGATTGTCTACCCTGAAGCAAATCCAGTAACACATGTGTTCCACTTCTACAAAGTACAGGATCCTCCATTGGAATACGTTCCTTTCGAGGACATTGAAATTCCACTCACTTACCAAGAGCATCAGCTCTGGTTTAAAGGCGCCCTACAACATCAAAATCACATTACCAGGCTCGGTCCACTAGGTAGACCAGGAGCAACATGGCCGGTACTAGCCAGCTATACACCACATCCTGACATTGAAGAAATGTCAAGTGAACAACTATTATTTCAACTAAAACAACTAATAAAAATACATACACAATTGGTTCAATATGTCATGCGGACTCTGACAGTACAACCACCTATAAGCATTCCCAAACAAACCCCTCACCAGGCGCACACAAATAAAATTACACCACAGACTATACAATCAGTCATTGGCAAATTGCCTGCAAAAAGAGAACAAATTCCATTCTAGATAGCTCTAAAAATTACTCAAATCGAGGCAGTATTCACTGACAGTACACCTCATGAGAAACACAGAATTTTAACAATCTGTTTACCAATGGGGATCGCACCACACCTGGAGGACTGCGACACTTGGGGTACAGTCTCTGCTGCAATCTACACAAAAACACATGGTGTTCCGTCTTTGGCAGTGATACCAGACGTCCTGAAACAGATTAAAAATGAATACAGGGCAGAGCCTGCTTTAACTCTGGGTATCAAATTACTGAAAGATTTCAAACAGGTCTCAGCTACAATATTAGCTAATATTAAAGGTGAAGCAGCATCCATGGCGATCCGCCAAAAAATGAGTGAAATTTATATAACTGAGCAACCATATGAACTGGCCAGAATAATTGAAAAATCCTACGAAGAACTAGGAAGAGATAGTTTGGGTGGAAAACCAATTAAACCCCAATTAACAGAAAATCCTGAAAAGGTCTTTATTAAAAACACTCTCACTACTAAACAACTTCTAATGAGAAGTGTTCTCAGTCCCGAGAAAGTTATCCTCAAAAGGAGCCCTCTGAAAAGTGGTATAACCTCAGGAATAGAGATAATTTGAGAAAACCTGATTGATATCAAGATACTGATACACGTTCCTCTCGTACCTTTCAAATTTCCTCACAGAAATCGGAAAGAAGAGGACGGTCAGAACACAATGAAAAACGTGTGAAGTCCAAAGACAATCAACAAGTTCCCTAAAATAAGAAAACCCAATTCATCAAAAAGAAGGTAGCAGGTCTAAAAATCAGAAATGCAGAGGATCTTGAGGACACAGTTCAATAATGGGGAGTGGGCCCTGACAATGCTGGACAGCACAGCAGAAGTCACTATAGCTCGCAAGATCTTAAAGGATCATCTGGTGACAGTGGACTTGAATGAGTACATTCAAGATGAAACTGCGGACACCAGGGTTAGTCTACCCCATAAGTTATATGTAGTAACACTCCGGATGGAGGGGGACATAACTAGGAAAATAAGAGCACTCTTTTGGGAGAAGCTCTCTAACGGGTATGACATTCTTTTAGCTGAAAAAGACTGGCCAACAAAATTTGTCAGGGAGAGCCCACATGGCGAAAACATCATAATGCCAGCCTTCTCCAATCATATTCAGATTCACTTAAAATACACCTATGCCAGAAAATGAGCTGTAGCCCAGGCTCCAGCATTATATACAAATTATGTAGGATGGGATGAGGATTCTACTCACCCAAAAATTCAGTTAAAAAATAAACCAACTTTAAAACCAAGGAGTGATTGAAACATGAACCTCGTCAATGAACAATCCTTTGTTTCCTGTCTCCAAACTAGACAATACATATTGTCTAGTTTTGGACAACAGACATTTAAACTCTTGTTGCAAAACCTTTGCAGTTCAAAATGCACACAGTGCAGCACTGATAAATAACATAATGCGTAAAAAATATAAAACCACATTAGATATTTCTAACATTTTTTTCTGTCAAAACATTGCACCTGAAAGAAGGAACTTGACTGCTTTCTCAATTATGGGGACACAGCGTCACTTCGGTCATCTCATCCAAGGATTCAAGAATAGTCTGGGGTTATTTTCAGCCAGAGTAACAAAGTTACTACAAATGTTTGATGATGAGGCATTATCTTATGTCGATGACATCTATCTAACAGACGATGATTTGGACAGGCACTTGAACAGGGTGAACACCATAATACTTGGCTTCGCATCTGAAGGGTACAAATTCAACTTTAAAAATCAAGAATTGCCCACCTTAACGTCCTATTTTTGGGATCCGAATTATCAAGTGAAGGCAAAAGCCTGGCAGCCAACATTTTAGAAAAGTGTGCGCTGCTCCAACCACCAAAAACACGGGAAAACATACAGTTAATTCTAGGTTTCCTAAATTTGGGAGGAACTTACATTCTAAACTACTCAGAAAGGGTTAACCCTCTCTACAAATTAATCAAACCTGATTTTAAAACAACAAATTGGAATCAAAAACACAGAAATTTTAAGTTCAGTGCAAACAGACATGTTAGCAACAACACATTTACAGACACGCATAAACGTACGCAACCTTGTAATCATAATAATCCCAGGAAGAAGCAGATTTACGTACTTAACCTTTAATGAATGTGAAAAAGTAACAATTACTTACAAATCACACTTGTACACACTAGCTGAAATGAAATTCACTTCAACAGAAAAAATTCTGACAGCGGTTCAAACTGCAGCAGCAAAAGAGAGAGCTCTCGCACAGGGTAAACGCATAATGGTTGTTACTCCTGTACCTGCCTTAGAGGCAATGACAAAAGCAAGCATTCCGAATGCTAAGGCTTTACATTCAAAATGGATACAATGGGTTAACTCTCTTGCTGCAACAGACGTTGAATACGTTTTTGACCCCTACTTGAAAACTCAAGTATTTTTACAATACGAACAAGAGTGTCCTCTGCCGACTGAAATTCGGCCTCTAGAACAGTACAAATGTATAATTTATACAGACAGATCAGCACAGCCCGCAATTGGGGGTAAACAAGCTTATAGTGCTGGGAACACGATTGTTAAAGGTCGCTGGCGCTATGGTAAATTCAGACCCATGGTCACAAAAACTCAATGTCTGGGAGACTGTAAAGCTCAGAGAGCTGATCTACAAGCACTCAAGATGGCGCTTGAAAATACCAATCGCGAATTTCCCACACTCATAGTGCGATTCGAATTACTGTGTCCAGTCTTACATTGAATACTTGCAGAACTGGGTTGAAAACGGTTTCAAAGATGCAAAAGGTGGCACAATCAAGCATAAGTTGCTTTGGGAACAAGCAGTTCAATTACAGAAAGAACTACAAAAGACTCACGTGATCCATACACTGAGTCATCAGCGTGATGGCATTCACGTTGCAGGGAATTCATTGGCTGATGAAGCCGCGAAGGCAGCTGTGCAAACGGCTTCCGTAGCTGCAATCACTTGTTCAAAAACAAAAATAGACAGCAAAATAATGCAGGCTGTCGCCGCTTTCAAAAAAGACAGCGGTAAAATGTTACCAACAGGCTTTCTACTCAAGTACTCATGTATAACTATTAGGACTAATCTTAGCAGCACATGAAGGGCTAGCCTCTGCACATGCAGGTGTTTCCGCTACAGTGTCATTATTAAAACAAAGTTACTGGTGGCCGCGCATGAGGAAACAGACCAGAAACTATGTTTTGGAATGTGAAATCTGCAGAAAATGAAAGTTTCAACAGTGAAACGCCGCGCGCAGACGCCCCTTTTAATTTCAAATAAACCATTAGCCTGTGTTTACCTGGACCACTTTGGTCCCTTACAAAGGGATGGTAACTACAAATATATCATGATCCCAGTGGATTCATGCTCAAGATTCATTTGGATGCAGCCTCAGCGCTCGGCTGACACCCGTACTGTTATAAAAGATTTGCGAGTCTTTATCAGCACATACACAATCGGCACGCTACATTCTGACCAGGGTCCTGCGTTTAGCTCCAAAGCTTACAAGGAGGCCATGGCCAATTTGGGCATTGCATTGTGGTATTCGAGTCTATTCCATCCTGAGGGAAATTCTGTAGTGGAAAGAAAAAACCGGGACATAAAGCAATCTATAACAGCTTGGGTATTAGGCTCATGTGACGGGTGGGTCAAACATCTAATAAGTGTCCAACGTAGTCTTAACAATCTGCCAAGTAATTCTCTGGGTGGAATCAATCCATATGAAATCCTTTTTGCTACTAGAATGCTTATCGAGGACCTCGATCGTCACACTTCAGTGGTGGAACAAAAACTCTTTGAAATCAAAGAACCTTTGGCTGTTTTGTAGGACTTAAACGAGAAAAGAAGAAATCAAAGCAACACAATACAGAAGCCAACGGCAACTGAAGGAGAACCACCCGTCTCAGCAAGGCCTGTCTGGATTCCAAAGATTGAGGATCTCGTCAGAGAAAAGATTGCGGATAAGAAGGAAATTGGGCCTTCTTACAGAAAACCAGTACCTGTACTCGCAATCCACGGATCAAAAACAGTGTTACTGCCGTCCCTTGCTGGAAGAAAGGAGAACAGGTTTGTATCCATTGACCTGGTCAAACCACATCATGTGGCTGATAATAAGTAGTAGGCCCAGTGGACTAAAAAGATGTAGCAGAAGACCAAATCTTGCTACTATCCAAGAGGTTCAGACTGAGAGACTGATAACATTTGAAGACTCTGCAGCACAGAACAAAGGACTAACCAATAAAGCTATGGAACTTGTGCCTCTTGAGACCCAAATTACAGTTCGTCAAGACACTCCCGTCTACAATGATATCGCATCGGACTGCACTAATATGTCAGAGGATCAGGTAGCCCCAGCGATTTCAAATAATCCTGATACAATTCTAACAATTGACAGAACTGCCTCTGGCTATATCATCAACTTTGAAACATTTTCTGAGGATACCAGTGAACCTGAAATGACGCCAGCAAATAAAACCTTTAAAGATTGTGTAACAGAACTCTTTCAGCAACTTGAAAAGACTTATCTGGTTTCACCATGGGTTGAACTTTTGATTGTGCTTGGCGTACTTTTTCTCTTACTTTGGCTAATCATGGTATTAACTTTGGGGATGCTGATAAATGGAAAATAAAGTAAAATGGACACAGCAAGTAAGAACATCAACTTGCTCCTGAAGCCAGACAAATCATCTCATTGTGAACAAAGAGACTTGACATCAGTAAATATCACAGCCGTTCCTATACCTGGTGGTATAGCATGGGATAGAATTGATTATGATATCTATGGTCCTGCAGAGCTGCTGAAGATTCCACATCAATTTAAGGTTTTTTTGAGTGACTTTGTTTCACAAAGCATGTTTTCTGATGAATGGGACTTTGAGACCGTTAATAATATGATGTCAGATTTTGAGATGTCTGCTAAATTTACAAAACATGAATACTTAGAAGGTTCATCAGATTATGCACAAATGCATTGTTATAATCACTCTGGTCATCACTACGTGCACATATCTGAAAGGCCTAGAAATGTTTATGCATTCAATCAATAGGAACATTGTCCAACGCCACCAAAAGGTAGCTCAAACACATTCTATGAAAAATGTCCATACTTCTCTGGTTTAATACCACAAATCCGGGAACATTTTACTTTAGAAATGGTAATAAGACAGGAATGAAAAGTATGTTGACCAATATGAAGCAAATTTATTCAGCAGTCTTTTATGCCCAGCTGTCCTCATTAGATTTCGACTTCTGGAGAGACAACACAGAAACAAAAACTGTCTGGGGCTCAAAAGACTGGCAAGTGCAGGGAATTGAAGTTTTATTTCGAGCCTCCATTATTCCTGAACAAATAATGTTTTTAAACAACACTGTGCAACAGACATCCTGCCTTGGCCTAGCCAAGATAAAAGATTTAAACAAACAGTCTATACCTACACCCACACCTGATAGTAAAAACACTTCTGAGGGAGGGGTCGACGTAAAAACTATTTTACTTAAAAACAGAACTGACCCTGATTGGAAAAAATGGTTAATCTGGCCCACAGACACGAATAACTGTCAAGATAGATTCCTGAACAAGACACAAGGTTTTACAGTAACTAGGCCAGATCCAAGATATGTCCAGGGACAACATCCAGGGATAGTAACAACATACAGTGTAGGAAAACTGTACCTTGAGAGGCTACAAAAATCTACACTTACAGAGGTTAAACAACACTTACCTTTACTTAAAGATGGCGTTGATTTAAGGGACTTCTGACAAGGTCTGGCAAAACGACGTCATAAAGGTTTCATATACGCAGGTATATATGCCATTTATAATGAAGCTTGGAAAGAGACACAGGCAGAGACTGCAGAAAGAATACAAGAAATTGATTGTATTAATTTAGAGAAAGCGCTCTCTGTAGTTGACAATGGTTTATCGATCCTTTCATCCAGAATTTTTTCTTTGGACAGCATAGTATCCTCTGCCATTGACATAATGGAACAGGACTTGCACATGCAACAGCATGGACAGTCACAATTACGTTCTATAATGATATTAGGCTGGACGTTGCAAAATCTTCGTTCTGGATATGTGCCATAGCGTCTAATCAACACCACGTCATTGGTTTCTGTATTTAACCTTACAGATGGACAAATCACTTTGGCACAGAAAGGAGCAGCCTATACGGTGCTGAGCATTGAAAAACTGGAAAGTTTACCATTAACTGTTTAGGAAAAGCCTGCAACAGAATGGATAATACACGGGATAATCACTCTGCCTGTCACAATTTTCAACTTTCAATACTGTTTGAAACATATACCAGTTGCTGTTCATGAAAGATGGGTAAGGAATACATAGAGTCAACCTGGGAATTACCATACACACACATATGTTGGAGTGGGGGAAAAGAGGTATTTCTTAGTGGTACGCAATGCAAAAGCGCACTAAGTGGTACACTCTTATGCCAGGGTATTAATTTACACGGGGCCTGTGAAGGTTCTTCGAACACCTTTTCCTGCCACCTGCAATGTTCTCCAGAAGCTGTAATAGATCCAATTTTTAGGTAGCTTTCTAACGGAAGCTATATAATGTTGAATGATCACAGCTGTTGTGGAATGATGCCAGGAATAGCCTATCTCGTAACTGTGTCAGCCAGGGTCACTTGTTGTATGCAAGTATTGTTTCCTAAAGCTAAGACAGACGGGGAGCTGCCGCTATGGCCTTCACTGAACATCTCTTCTATTCGAATTGATACTTTAAGCAGAATGAAAGCCACTCTTTTACAAAAAACTGTGCCACTGACCTCGTCCAAAGAGACGTATGAACTACAATTTGCAAGGTTCTCTGCAGAGGTACATGCCATTTTATCCACAAACTATTCAATACATTTTGTAGAAATGTTATGTTGTATCTTAAACATGTCTGATACCAATGGTATTGTAAATGTATTTAAGACAGTTTTTTTGGGACTGTTAGCACCTTTTGAAGCAGTCCTCTGCATTTTTCCAAACTTCGTGCACTCTGCGTTTGGCAGCCTGCCTCTCATTTTGGGACTCGTAGCAGGAATACTATTCCCATTCCTTCTGCTCTGATATGGCAAGTACGGTCAGCAACAACACCCAGATTACCATCGGGAACACTCTCCTGGCAATGAAGTGTCATGAGCGCATGATACAGATCCTGGGCCTGGCTCGTCCAAGAGTCCTGAATACCATGTGGTTCCTATCATTCCGACCAATCTGGCAAGATTGCATCTTACCTGTTCTCCGATGCCTGATATGTGGAGAAGAATGCATGTTGGATGTCTGTCTAACACTTCCATCAGCACTGCCAACGGATGTTGATACCCTGCTTGGTTCGGTAACGGCCCATGAATCGTGCATCGGCTACCAATCCTGATGACGGCATTCATTGAGATCTCACAGAGGCAATCTGCTGACGGAGAGATACGTGGATCGACATGAACACAGGTACTACCTTCATCTTAATCTCCGACAAACATTGCTAATGCGACTGACGCTGACGGCGATGCTCCACATTTTTGTTCTATGGGTTTACTTAGTGAAGTGGTCCAACTTTCATCTACTGTGTTAGACGATTTCTTTGCCAGTTTAGAAGATTTGATGTTTTCTCCTAACACCGAGAATGATTTTTGAAGTTAGCGCACAGCATTCTGTGGGACTCTGTATTCGACCTTCACTTTTCCAAACAGAACTTCCAACCTTAAAAACTCTATTTTTCTACGATTTGGCTTTTTCAAAATTGACATTTTGTGGCACAAAGTAATCTGCTTAAAGTAGAACTATTCTTAGAGAACAAGAATTCTTTGAAACACTTCCAAATGACAATATTTTACCTTGTCCACAACCTAAACAGTTTATATATTCTGTCATGGAATGGTCTTGACTTTTCTTCTGTATTTAAGAGCCATTTCATAAATGTTATTTCATGACTCATTCTGATAAGCGTTTTTCAATGTCACACTACATGCTTTGAATGAAAATATTGCTTTTTAAAATGTGTACAGCACAAATGCTCATCTTTCGTGTACAGCCATTTCGAATGCATTCTATGTATTTTGGGAGGGATTTTTTACACATCTTGCTTTAGATATGTTTAAAGATGCTTAGAATTTAGTCATATCGAACATAATAAAGTGGAGTGCATGTTGGGAAGCATTTTAGAATCAAGCGTAATTTACCGATTCATGTCTTTATATAGGTATAAATCACATTGCCCTTATATAGACATAGAAATCATACCCATATTTAGACATAACCCATCCAGTCCAAATACAGGCATGGCTACTTCCACGAGTTCCAAAAAGCCACAACAATTTCTTGGAAAACTCGGCTTCAGCAGTCAGGGACATCCCCTTACTTGAATATTGATTTGTCCTAGAAATCATGGCGTTTTCAAAGAACTACCATTCCCTTGGGGTTCTTTGGTGACATTATTATGTCCGACTTTACGTCAAACTAGGCACCTTCAAGGTATAAATATGCCTACACTTCCCCTAGCAAACACACGGTGGTTCGGAGCAGCTCAACTATCTACTTTCCCGACACAGCTCGCTACAGCAAGTGCAGAAGGAATCCGACCCTCCAGCTGATGCACTGACAGAGAAGCTGTCCTTTCTCTTGCTGAGAATCCAGTTCCAGCGTTTTTATAAGCTCCCCTCACGAAGTGTTGGGAAATCGAGTCCAGAGGCAGAGATACCAAACCTCCTCATTCCTTGTCCTCAACCCCCCAAGAAATCTGTTATTCCTCCTGTCTTAGACTCTATCCCTCTGGAAAGAGTCAAAGAATTCGATTACTTAGGAATACGTCTCAGCGATACCATGACCTGGAAAGCTCACCACCAGAAGGTATTTCTGACTCACAAAAGGGCTACTGGAGCCTTGCTTAAAGAGCAGCGAGCCTCATCTTTAAAACCAATAGGGAAACTGATTGATATCTATAGAGCAAGGGTTGTGAGCGCAGCCCTGTATGGGGCTGAACTGTGGGGTTTGCAGAGAGTTGATACCCTGGCCCATCTCGAAAACAATTTTCATAAAGATCTGATGAGGCTACCTCACAGTACCCCCACAATCCCTCTCTTGTTAGATACAGGCACACGCCCAATCTGTGAGCAAGCAAAATTGCGTCCCTTGCTACTTTGGTCTCGGATATGGAATGTCCCTGAACTCTGTAGCTATGCGGATGCCCTAAGAGACCTTCTGTCGCTCCCAGGCTGTAATAAGGTACCCTGGTTGAGGGAAGTCAAACTTCTGCTCTATGAGCTGGGTTTGGGAGATGCCTGGGTCAACAAAACCGCACCTCCCAAACAGTTACTTAAGAAGGTGTATTGGCTCTGGGTAGATAAAAAGCGAATGACTAACCCCAACCATTGTAAATCTGTCGTCCAGTTCTTGCTAGTTAAGGAGTTACCTTATAGGGAACCCTATCTGGACCAAATTCATAATTCTGGAGACAGATCGCTGTATTTTAAGTTTAGGGTGGGTGTGCTCCCTTTAGGACTATTCACTTCCTCTTGAAACCCTCCGCACCAAACGCTTCCTTATTGCCCGTTTTGTGATACAAAGGTCGAATCTGTCGCCCGTTTTTTGTTTGAGTGTGGAATTTATGCAGCGCCAAGATCGAAATGGCTGAAGCCCCTGTGTAAGACTTTGGGAACAAGGTCACATGTTGAAGCCCTACGCATATTGCGCTCAGATGCACACCCGTTTTTTGCATGTTGCATGGCGAAATTCTTAGGTTGGGCTTGGCGCTTAAGAACTTCAAGGTTGTTGCTGCTCCAGTAAAGTGTCCCTTGATAAAACTAAATTTCATGCTGGTGTATATATGGAAAGGGTTATTATTATCTGCACACTTGTTTTTAACGCTTTTATCCTTTGAATCTTAAAGCACTATATTGTATATTCTGTACCGTTTTTATTGATGTTGTACTGCTTTTATGATACGTACTGTATCGAAATAAAGTTACTTACTTACTTACAAACCTCCTTCATTCTAAAACCAAGGTACGGAGCTGATTAGACCCTAAGACAAATCTTGGTTAGATTCTCGGCAAAAAAAAACTAAACCTATGCTACACCTTACTTACTTCTTTCCTCAAACTAGACTTAGGTTAGGCACATTGGGGTAGGCGTATTTTAGAAGCACCAGTTGAGTACTTTTACCTTTTGGTATTTATGTATGTATTTATCTATGGTCTAGGAACCATACAATGCTTTTAGAGTATTATTTTATAATACTCTTCTTACTCTACGCATTATACTTTGCAACCAGTTTTACGAATGTAGCA